>NW_006159949.1:920381-930419 GCF_000334495.1 Tupaia belangeri chinensis
CCACAATCCCTTCTCCTCCATTCTCCTCTTGGGATCTTGGGCACACACACACACACACACACACACGCGCGCCCGGCGTGAGTTTAAGCCACGGACCCGGGACTCGAACTGTGGTTGACTACATGGGAGTTCAGCGACATAGCCATTATGCTAACTGCTGGTCCCAGTACTTTGTGTTTTTGGTAGGATAATCAGAAAAACAATAACAACCACTACCACTGAGTGATCCAAAAATGTAGCTTTTAATTCTCTCTCTCTGATATGCATGAGGTGAGAGATCTGTCCTCCTTCCATGTGTATGGTTTGGGGAGTTTTGAAATATCTTCTATCTCACTTTTTGTTGTCTCAGAAGAAAGGTTTAAATGAAAGCCTCATATATGCTTAGGATTCCTTGTAGGCATATTAGACGAGAGTTGTTTCTGCTGTGGAGTGCTCAGGGTCCTACCTTTGTTTTTGAATATATCTCTAAAGCTACAACAAGCTAAAACTTAACTTTTGAAGCATTAGATATAGGCCTAGATGTGTTCTAAGTGCTAGTGACTTGTATGTGAATATTCCAGTCTCCATTTTATTGTTTGGAAATGATGAGAATCCCCTGCCTGTGCATTGCCTGCATGTTCTATCTTCTCCCTGTTCCCCAGCTCTTAGGCTGTAATTGCATCTAGGAAAAATGACATTGAGTTGTTAAGTATTCACATATCTGGTTACTTTTTGTAATTTTCACTGTGTGGGTTGTAAGTCATTATTTTGTCTATAGATAGTTAGATTTTATTACTGATTATAGGAAGCTTATACAGTTTTTAAAAAAAATTTTATTTTGAAAAAGAAACTTGAATGACTTATAGTTTCATATACTTCAGCACAAAAGAGTAATAAATCCAGAATGGTGCTGTTACTAGTTTGAGCGTATTGCTTTTCCAATACCTAAAATATACTTTGCTTAGTCTTACCTCTGATACCTAATATTTTATATCAGACACTCCATTGTATGCTATGCTTTGCTATGGGTTTCTTCCACTAATTCTATCTATTTCCCCCCCTCATTTGGAAAGATTGTCACTTCTTCCCAATTTTCATACGTTTCCCTTCTTTTTGCATGTCTTTAGAATTCCTAGTATTTTTTTGTTTGTTTGTTTGTTTGTTTGTTTTTGGAGAGGCTTTTGCTATAGGGTGCGTGCGCTTGCCAGACAGACAGAGAGAGACAGAGAGATAGAAAGCGAGAAATCACCCCCCAGGGGGAATGGCTACACTGCAATCCCTTCTCCTCCATTCTCCTCTCGGGATCTTGGGCACACACACACACACACATATGCCCGGTGTGAGTTTAAGCCACCGGGTCCGGGACTTGAACCATGGTCGACTACATGGGAGTCCAGCGACATAGCCATTATGCTAACTGCTGGTCCCCAGAATTTCTAGTTTTATTTTTTCTTTTTTTTTTTGGAGAGGTTTTTTTGCTATAGGGCACATGCGCTCGCTAGACAGACAGAGACAGACAGAAAGCTAGAAATCACCCCCCAGGGGGGATGGCCACACCGCAGTCCCTTCTCCTCCATTCTCCTCTCGGGATCTTGGGCACGCACGCACATGTGCCCGGCGTGAGTTTAAGCCACTGGGTCCAGGATGCGAACCATGGTCAACTACGTGGGAGTTCAGCAACATAGCCATTACACTAACTGCTGGTCCCTAGAATTCCTAGTTTTAACGTAGGGACTATGAGTGCACATATACCATATATGCACATGTGTGCAGCCCATGAGAAGAGTGTGATTAATAGGCTGACATATTATAAAATAGGACCATCCTGGGAGATAATGTACATATAGATATGTGGAAAAGAACTGTTAAGAACTTTAAGTTGGGAATAGTTGTCTAATGGTACTATAATTAATGAAACTTAGGATCCTTTAGAAGTGTTACTTAAAAATCCAGTGAACCATGTAATTAATTTGCCACATTTAATTGCTGAAAAATGTTTAACTTTAAGAATAAGGAAATCTGTAACTGAAATATACATATTTTGCTACTTTTTATGAATTTATTTAATACAGATAGAAATTTTAGGTCCTATGTTTATATAATTTTAAACTTTCTATTTCTGTCTTAGCTTAAAATAGACACAGGGAATAGGGGATTTGGGCCAGCAACATGGCTTGATGGGCAGATCCCATAGAGCTGACCTAGTGGTTTGAGTCCTGGACCTGGTGGCTTGAAAAACACTGCCTGCGTATATGTACATGCCTCAGATCCTGCCAGGATGAAGAAATTGTGGTGTGACCATTCCCCATTCTCTCTCTACCTCTCTCTCTGTCTCTCTTTCTCTGCTGAGTGTGCATATCCACTGGCCAAAAAAAAAAAAAAAAAAAAAGAATAAGGAAATGTTTGTGATTTTTATATTGTGGGAAGCAAAGTTTGTTTCTTTAGGCACCATTTTCTTGGTACTTTACTTAGGCTATAGAACAATGTTTAGTTTACAGCTAAATGGCATTTGGTATCCCAGTATGGGTTGTCTTCATCTGGAGATATTCAGGGTCTATGAAAGCTAAGCTAAAGGTCTTATCTGTGGTGGCTAACTGGGTCACTTTATTCATTAAAAGAGTTGCCCTGGAGGGCAGCTACGCTGTCATTCTACAGTCTCCCATTTCCTGAACTGCCTCTTGGCAATAATGCCCTACAAGGGAAGTCATAAGCTTTCTTGCTGATGGGTATAACTTTGCAGACAGATTGATAGAGTATAGGCAACTAGAGAAATACAAAAACTTCTTGGATGAGGATGAATTTAGGCCAACTGCACAGTCCCCTCAAGACAGCTCTTACTTCAGACCCTGTCCTCACGTTTGGGGGTCCCTATGACTATCTTCACTTTAGACTTGCTGACCAAAAATTCTGGAATCCCTCTTGGCTGCTTCAGATTTGATAATTCATTAGAGTGACTCATTGAACTTGGGGAAACACTATGCTTAGCATTACATTTTTATTATAGTGAAAGAATACAAATAAAGCCAGCCAAAGAAGATACATAGGACAAAATTTAGGAAGGGCCCAAACATGAAGCTTCTGGATGTCTTCCCTGACTACTCATCGGATAATGGTAAATGGTGTTACCTCTCCCTGGCTGTGATATATGATGACATTCAATGAATATTGCCCATCAGGGACATTCACCCAAATTTTGGCTTCCAGAGTTTTTATTGGGGCTTTATCATTTACCACCTGTGTGTCTGACCTCTAGTCTTTATCTCCTCCCAGAAATTTGGACTAATAAATTCACTCTTGAATTCCTGTTGAGATCAGAACTGATGACATATTCCCAATCCCTCATCATAAATCTCCACTGGCCAGACCTACCAGGCAATCAAAGGTACTCCCGTCAGAGAGGATATTCCACGTATCTAGAGATCATCTCTCAGTAGCTGAGGGCGAAGGCCAGGCCTCTCTTTGGTAAAATTAATTGTTCAGTGCATACTTATTTAAACATCTGATGTATATTTTTGGATGGTTTCTTTCTCTCTCTCCTTTTTATCTTTTGTTACTTTCAGACCAACCACATATTTTGGTGATCCCCAACATTTTTGACACCAGGGACCGGTTTTGTGGAAGACAGCTTTTCCATAGATAGGAATTGGGGGAAGGATGTTTTCAGGATGTTTTAAGCACAACACATTTATTATGCACTTTATATCTGTTATTATAATATTATGAAATAATTATACAGCTTTTCATAATACAGTATTTGCAGCCACTCCCCAGCATTAGCATCATGGCCTCCACTGCCCTTCAGATGATCAGGCATTAGAGTCTCGTAAGGAGCATGCAACTAGATCGCTCGTATGTTCAGTTCACAATAGGGTTCATGCTCCTGTGAGAATCTAATGCTGCCGCTGATCTGACAGGAGACAGCTCTGGCGGTAGTGCAAGTGCTGGGGGATGGCTGTAAATACAGTCGGAGCTTTGCTCACTCACCTGCAGCTCATCTTCTGCAGTGTGGCCCAGTTCTTAACATGCCGTGGACCATTACTGGTCTGATACTGGTCTGTGGCCTGGAAGTTGGGACCCCTGGCTATATAGAGTTTAATTTTTACTATGTGCATGATTATGGCCAAATATCCATAATATTCCTTCCAAATGTGCTTAATCTTTTCCAAACTTGTTGATCACTCTTCACACAAACACACACACACAGACATATATTCACTTATTTTTCTTGCCAGCTATAATTTGGTTACAAAGTATATATATCATGAATGAAGGTTTCATGGTATCAAAGTACATAAACATTTTGGAAAGGTGAGCATTTCACTGTGGTTAGGTTACAGATACATTGAGAAAAGGTTGCCAGAAAAAAAAAAAAAAGACTTGAAAAACCATGCTGTAGAAACTTAGAATATAGATAGTGAGGAGTATTTAAAGATTTTTAGATATAAATTTGACACCTACCAAATTTTTTGTTTTATAACATCAGTTCTGGCATAATTAAGTAGAAATAGTTTGGAGATAGGGAATTAATTTGTAATGAGACTGGTTAGGACGCTATTCCTGTTGTCTTTGCTGGAAATTAAGAATAAAATAAGGAATAGTTTGTGAGACTGTTATTAACTATGAGAGGTGTTTTTTGTTTTTGTTGTTGTTTTTTTCCCCCTGGTTTGCTGTAGGGTATATGCATTCACCAGAGAGAGAGAGGGAGAAGAAAAGTGAGAAATATCCCCTGAGGGAGATAGCCATGTTGTAGTCCCTTCTCCTCTATTCTCCTCTCAGGAATTTGGGCATACATGCACATGTGCCTGGTGTGATTTTCAAGCCACTGGGTCTGGGACTCAAACTGTACAGTTAACCTTGTGAGATACAGCTGCCTCAACTTCCTTGCCACCTGCTGGCCCAAGACGTGATTTTAACTTAAAAAAAAAATTCCTCTTTAATAATGTTATATGTGGGACCAGCAGTTAGCATAATGGTTATGTCGCTGAACTCCCGACCACGGTTTGAATCCCGGACCCGGTGGCTTAAACTCACGCTGGGCGCGTGTGCGTGCGTGTCCAAGATCCTGAGAGGAGAATGGAGGAGAAAGGATTGTGGCATGGGCATCCCCCCCCCAGGGGGGGAGGGTGATGATTTCTTGTCTTCTGTCTCTGTCTTTCTGGCGAGCACACTTGCCCTATAGCAAAAATCTCTCTTTCAAAAAAAAAAAGTTATATGTGAGTCAAGTTAATTACAGTTTATTATGTTATTTTACTTTTTTTTTTTTTTGGAGATATTTTTGCCTTAGTGTGCATGTGCTTGTGGTAGGGAGCTAGAGACAGACAGAGTGAGTGAGAGGGTAAGTGAGAAGTCACCATGAGGTCGGATGGCCACGTTGTAATCCTTTCTTCTCCATTCTCCTCTTGGGATATTGGGCACATATGCATACACACCCGGTGTGTTATTCAAGCCACTACATCCGGGACTCGAACCATGGTTGGCCACATGGGAGTCCAGTGACATAACCACTATGCCATCTGCTGGCCTCTATCTTACAGTTTTTAAAACGTTTATTTCTTCCATGAGATGGAGGTAGGAGAAACACTCAAGTGGCCTTTTATGCTACGATCTACTTCCATTGTCAGCTAGCCTGAATCATAGACTCACATGTATGCTCCCAGCATGCATGGGGAAACCTTTAGATGCCTTCCCTGGATTTTCTATGTAGGTTCAGCATTTTGGAATGTTGTGTTACTGCTGGATATACCACCACAGCTGACCCTATTTTACATTTTTTTTAGTAATTAAAGAAAAAAGCCTCATCATAGAGCATGTGGTTATGCATAAGAAAATGAAAGAGTGAGAGTGAGAGAGAAGCAGCAATTTCCCTAAGGGTCTGGTCATGCCACCGGAGTGAGAGTGAGAGAGAAGCAATTTCCCTAAGGGTCTGGTCATGCCACCACCATCTTCTTCAATTTTCCAGCCTCTCCAGGGTCCTGGACATGTGCACACACATACCTGGTGTGTTTCCAGGCCAACCAAACCAAAGATTTGAACTTCAGTCCAGTTGTCAGGAGACTTCCAGCTCTGCAGTACAGAATTGTACAGACTGCACCACAGATGCTAGGCCCCCTCTTATGATTTTTTGTTTTCATTTTACATAACCTCTTGGAATAATACTTTCTGTGTATTTTCTACCCAACCTATAACCTGTGATTATAACCTAACTGTATCGGTGTGTTTTTATAGATTTTTATGAAGCATTTTTTACTTTATTTAGTACACATTTGTTGAAGTGTGAGAGCTTACTCTATGCCAGATTACTGTAACCAATGCTGAAGATTCACTGAATGCTACAAGAGGTGATTTCTGAGCTCAATAAAGCCTGCAGATCAATTCGGTCAGACAAATGGGAGAAGTTTGTTCTGTAGGGAAGTGTGGAGTGCTATGAGGGTAGACTGCAGGAAAGTAGAACCAAGACTAGAGATTATAAGATTTCTGGGAATGTGACACTCTAGTTTAGAATAGCAGTTAAGAACCTTGGAGTCGGATGAATTGGGGTTCTCAGTTCCTTACTGTGTGACATTGGGTAAGTTCTTCACTTTATCTTTAAAATGGGGATAATAGTTAATATTTCATATAATTGTTGAGACTATAATGAGTCTCTCTCTCTCTCTCTCTCTCTCTCTCTCTATTTATATATATATATATAGATTTATTAAAATAGTTCCTGGAATGAACACTATAGGGTATGTGTGCTTGCTGTAGAGAGACAGAGAGAGTGAAAGTGAGAAGTCGTTCCCCAAGGGGGATGGCCACACTGCAATCCCTTCTCCATTCTTCTGCTGGCCCTATGCCTAATTTTAATAGTAATAATACTGGTTAGTGAAACCAATGATAGTGTTGCAAAAGCCATTTATATTTTGATTAACTTTAATGTATAGTTTAGGCATGACTGATAAATACTGAAAATAAAATCTTCCCTCCCTCCATTCCTTTTTTTATGCTAGACAGTATATACACACCAAAAGGGGGTGAAAAGCACTCCCCAAAGGTCATGTTGCATCTATTTTTTTCTCCTAGTTCTCTTCCTGTCAGGATCCTGGGCATGGGTACATATGCCTAGGGTGTTAGTCAAGCTTTTGAAGCAGAGATTCAAGTCCTGAGAGGCAATGTGGTTCTGGCTTTCTGTGATTGTGCTTACCTGCTGTGCGACAGGGTCAGCTCAAAATCATTCTTTTAAAAAGAAGATAACGATGTTGCCTTTGTGGTGAGCAAAAAAGGATGACTTTTGGAGCATGAGTATTTACTGATTAGAGGAATACTTAAGGTTTATAAGAACTGAATAATCTTACTCTGAACCAAAAGTTAGACTTGGGGAATAAAAAAAGTAATAATAATAAAGATTAATATCCATGTGAATACAAATATCCATTTTGGGTAGATTAAAACTAAATCTTGGATTTTAGGGGAATTAGGAAAGCACATAAGGAAATGAGTAGATATAAATTACTATATTGAGTATTTTCAGGCAGTCAGTTGAGGCAGTGTGAGAATATCTGCTTAGAAAATATCTAATGTGTGTAGAATAGACCAGACCTGAAAGGTGGAAATAGCTTATTGCTTTGGTACATTTTTTTGTACTATAACAAATTGATTTTGCCAATTTGTATTTCCAGTAGCACTGTAGATTCATTTTCTTCTTTACTGTAGTCTTAAGCTGTCGTTTTGCTTATTCTAAAACACTCTTTTCTATGGTTTGTAATTTTATAGTTTCTGTTTTGTATCTCATATTTCTAATTTCAAGCTCTTTTGCAGTATCTTTCTCAGCTTATGTATTTATAATGATTTGGTTCCAATTACTTTATGATTCATAGACATATAAAATATCAATTCAGAGTCAATCATCTGACATAACCTTTGTCTGTTCCTGTGATTTTTTTGGTCCATGGAAGATCACATGCCTTCTGTAGGATATTTTAGATGGTATTCATAAGAGTGTGTTCATAAGTAAGGAGGTTCAAGTTTCATAAATAAAACCTCAGGAAACATTTTCATGCTTTATTAAAAATGATTTGATATAGTATATTTGCCATTTTAGTTTTTATCCAGTTTTTTTCTGATTTTATCTGGAGGAAAAATAATCAATAAAATTATAATTCTGAAAAGAAATGTATCCTAGTTTAGGATAATTCCCCACATACTCCACTTTAAATTTTCCCCAAGATTTTGCAGTTAAATACTTCCAAAATAAGACTCTTATTTGTTGAAGTGCTTGAAACATTTTTTTTTTTGTAATTTAAATAGAACTGTGTTTGTGAAGAAAGATTTAGAGGGAGAAATAGTTAATTATAAAGTTGCATTTAATTATTTTTACTGTCAAATTAAAATTAAGGATTTACTTAGGCATATTGACTAGACTTATAGTATCATTGTATTTTCAGCATTCTAATACTATCTTGGGTTCTAGAATGAGTAAGTAGTCAGGAATTAACTACCCAATGAACATTGCATGAAGTTTTATTTTCATTAGGATGTTAAGAAAAATTTAACATAATACATCGTTCATTAGGATATCAATGCAACTCATAAGTTTAACTTAGACTATAGGAAAGAAGAAAGAGATATAGTAACTTAAAATTATTGGTCAATTTATTTTGAATATAATATCAGAGACAAAATAATATCAAAGAGAATTTTAAATATGCCTCATATTTAAATTTTTTTTAAAAAAATCTGGCCTCTCAAGCTAGTATATTGAAACTATTTTTGAGTCCTTGGTAATTTCTTCTTCTTCCATGTAGACGGTGTCTGACTTAAACTCTTCTCCAAGGCTGCCCCCTATCCTTGCTGGGTATAGCTTCCTTATGTTTGGTTTGACATATTCATCACCCTGGTCTCACCATTTCTTTGAAATGTTCATTTTAGTGACTTTTGATGTAGTGACTTTCACTTTGGAAATTACTCCTTGCTGTTACCCCTACTCTAAAGTTTAAATTCAGACTTAGAGCTTTCTGACCACACTTCTGTCTTTAAAAATCGCTGAGACATTTTATCAGCTTCTCCACCATCCAATGAGTCATGGTTGTGCTCTCTTCAGTAAGGTCTAGGTCTTAGCCTTTGAGGGCAGAAGTTGTCTTCATTGAGCATACTATCTCAATAGTTCAGGTGACTCTTTCTTGTATGTGTGATTTTTAAATTCTTCCGAGTTCTTTTTACTTTCCTAAGGAGGAAATTGAAGTCACTAACTTGTGACCTTTCTTCTTTTTTTTTCTATTTTTTGCTAACTGCCTGTGGGCATAAGCACTTACCTAAGAGACCTGAGGGTTAGGGCAGAGGGGTGAAGGAGGGAGAAAGCACCTCCTAACGGGGTTTGGTCATGCCACAGTTCCTTCTCCAATTCTCAGTCCTGTCATGATTTGGATGCATATGCACATGTGCCCAGTGCCCAAGCCACCAGGTCAGGATTTAAATTTGTAGTTGGCCACGTGGGATCTAGTTTCCCTTAACTGCTAGGTTGTGAGGCCAACCCCTTTCTTCTTTTGAATTAGGCATTTAGTGCCATTAATTGTCCTGTAAGTGTGGGTTAGCTGCATCCCTCAAGGATGACTGTTTTCATTTTCATACAGTTCAAAATACTTGAATATTTTTCTTTTAATTCCTTCTTTTATTCATGGGTTATATAGGAATCATGTTACTTAGTTTTCAGACATTGGGTTCCTTTCCAAATATCTTTCTTATTTACATGTAATTTAAAGTTTCTTTCTTTTTTTTTTGGATAGGTTTTTTTGTCTTTCAGGCACATGGGCTCGCCAGACAGAGAGAGACAGAGAGACAGAAAGCGAGAAATTACCCCCCAGAGGGGATGGCCACGCCACAATCCCTTCTCCTCCAGTCTCCTCTCGGGATCTTGGGCACACACGCACACGCGCCCGGCGTGAGTTTTAAGCCACTGGGTCCGGGATGCGAACCGCGGTCAGCTACATGGGAGTCCAGCGACATAGCCATTACGCTAACTGCTGGTCCCTAAAGTTTATTTCTTGTAGGAGCATGAGAGACAGAGACAGTGAGGGAAAGCGACAG
>NW_006159949.1:930456-947011 GCF_000334495.1 Tupaia belangeri chinensis
GAGGGTCTTTTTTTTTTTTTGGAGAGGTTTTTGCTATAGGGAGTGTGCACTCGCCAGAAATACAGAGACAGACAGAGAGATAGAAAGCGAGAAATCAATCACCCCCCACGGGAGATGGCCACACCATAAACCCTTCTCCTCCATTCTCCTCTTGGGATCTTGGGCATGCACACACACGTGCCTGGTGTGTGTTTAATACACTGGGTCTGGGACTCGAACCACGATTGACTACATGGGAGTCCAGCGACATAGCCATTACGCCAACTGTTGATCCCGACAATAGGGAGGGTTTTGACACTACATTTCACCGCTAAATTTAGTGAGCCTCAGTTCATAGGCACATGTGTGCCCAGGATACTCAGGGAAGTCTCATGTATGAATCTGTAGCCTTCTCATGTAGGTAAGCCACGAGGAGTGTCATGTTTTAGCATTGCACCACTATCTTGTCCCCTTATTAACATGTAATTTAATTTACTGTAGTTAGAGAATATACTTTGTATGACTTTAACCTTTAAATATGTTGTGTACATTTGGTAAAAATGGTATTTTCTCCTGTCGTTAGGTGGACTGTTCTATAATATAAAGATCAGGCTGTTTCATAGTGAACTTCTAGATTTCCGTGTCTGTACTGATTTTCCTTTTAAACAATTATCTTATTTAACTTTATTTGTTCATTTATTTATTTATTTTTAAATTTACCAGTGAGGGACATAGTGAATGAGCAAGAGGGAGAGAGAGAAGGGAAGTGAGAAAGCAAACTGCTAGGTCCAGGACTTAAACCATAGTTAGCCATGTGGGAGTCCAGTGTCCTTAACCATCACTCTGCCTGCCAGCTCCCTGTACGGATTTTCTGTTTGCTTGTGTTCTGCATGTCTTTTCATGATACCTTTACTGTTACTTAATTTTTTTGTTTTTGGTTCTTTACTTAGAGAAGAGTATAAATTCTCCATATATAAATGAAGACTTCCCATTTATTTTTCTTATCTATTCTGTCATTTAAAAAAATGCATTTTGAGTTTTATTTATTTTTTAGATGCATAGACATTTAAGATTGTTATAGATTCCTGAAGAATTGACCCACTTTCCAGTATGTGTTGTTCCTTTATTTTCTTTTTTAAAGTTTATTTCTTCCATGAACAAGAGAGACTATGATAAACCTAAGCTATGTTATAGTTAAAATTCTTGTCCCTAAGCAAGTTTTTTTGCTATTTCCTTATTTGGTATATGTTAACATTTTTTTTTACCTGCATTTATTGCTTTGTAGAGTTTTTATTTTTCCATTATTTTTGGCCTCTAAAGGGGACTTCAGTAATCTCATGGAAAAACAGAATTAAAGTATAAATTTATTTTGGTCCAAAAGAAAGAAAAATGAAATCCATGCATAGTCTTTTCGTAACACACATTTCTCATGAACTTGTTTGAGGCTTCCCTTGTATGTCTTCCCTTGTATGTCTTAACATATGTTCTGGCTTAGCTATGCATTTAAAGCTACATCTCACTCCCATAGCACAGTGATTAAACTCTATGCTTAGAGAGCTAGAACCCACATGGCTGACTGTAGTTTGAATCCTGGTCCCAGTGACTTTAAAAACATGTCAGGTGCATGTGCGAATGTGCTGGAAAAATGGAATGTGGGTCGGAGAAATGTAGGAAAAAGGATTGTGGAGTTACTACATACCACTGGGGGTTCTCTCTCTCCCTCCCTGATGACTGCATGCATCCTCTAGCACTTAAACAAAATTATGTTTTCAGTATGCTAGCTATTATTTTTATTGTAGAAGTTAGGACTATTAAGATATCTAGCCTGACATCGGATGGAAATCTTTGTGTTTTTGTTTGTTTGTTTGTTTTTAAAATTATACAATATATAGTCATTTCTTGGTATTCGTAGGCTATTGGAAAATTTTTTTTTTTTTTTTTAAGTTTTACAATATACAGTCATCTCTTGGTATCCAGGGCCCCCAGAGTTACCAAAATCTGTGGATATTCAAGTCCCTCATATAAAATGGCATAGTATTTATATATAACCTATAAGAATTTTATTTTATTCTTAAAATCATTTTTAGATTACTTATAATTAATACAGTGTCTGTATATCACTTTAGTCTCATGGTACTTGGACTGTAGCATATTCGAGTTTTGCTATTTGGAACTTTGTGAAATTTTTTTCCCATAGATATTTTTGATTTGTTGTTGGTCAGATCTGCAGGTGTAGCACTCATGGACACAGAGAGCCGATTGTTATAAACTAGATTTCTCTGGACCCACTCCTCTCCCCTATTTTACATTTCAGTTCTTAACCTTTTACATATTAAGTTTTTATGAAGTTTATCAATAAATCAAAATAATTTTAAGTTATTATTGTATTTCTAAAAGATATATGTGTATTTATTTTATAGCTACTTGAAGGAAATTTTGCCAAAGAAGTCAGCCATGAAATGGATGGACTCATATTTCAGCCTACTGGAGTAAGTTCATTTGCCTGTGTGTGTATGTGTGTGTACATGTACATATATACATGTGCATGTAAAGTACATTTTCCTCAAATACTTACTTAGGATTGATTACTGCTTTGATTATACATCCTTAAAGCAAACTGTTCATTTTGGACAATTTTATTTTCTTTTCTTTTATCTATCAATCACTAAAATGAATACTTGTTTGCTTTTTACTTAGCTCAAGAAATAAACATCATTGTTCATTATTTTCTAAGGAAGGTAGTCTATAAATGTAATTAGTGTTCTAATAATTTTTAAAAATATTTTTGTGCTGGGGGGAGGGGAGAGGAATAGCAAGAGGGGTTTATTAAGAGGCAGAAGGAAGAACAGAGCTCTTGAGCACAGAGTGGGTCCTGGAAAGTGGGTTGCTGAGGAGAAACTGGGGTGGAAGGTTTTTAACTGTGTTAGGAGGGACTTTGTCTAGGTTTGTTGTCTCGGGCATGTATTCCCCTCCTGGTGAGGGGTGGGGGCACATGCTGGATACATCAGGCCCATTTATTAATTTTGGAGTGGGTGCAAAGGTCAGGAGATTCATTGTCTAGAAACTTTGGGCAATGAAAACCATTTTCTTCCTCTTAGAATATAGTGGGCCTGATTCCCCTCTCTGCAGAGGAGTCTCTAACTGCTGTTAGGAAGAATACGGGTTGAAGAATGTTCTGGCTTCTTCCTGCTGGCAATGATGGGGAACAGCAGTGAAGGATTGTCTACCAGCAATCTATCTAAAGGCCCATGATAGAAGTCATGAAATGTGTTCACTGGGGACTTTGTCCGGAACACCATTTGTATCTTGATGGATTCCATGATGACCAGAGTTATGCAGGGTTCTTCAGTGGTTATGCTGACTTCTCTGGACAAGGGTATAGACGATCTTCGCAGGCCTCTTCAGTTGTCTCTTGTTTCCCCTTGGCTTACAAGGGTCTTGGCTGGCTGTTCCTCCAGTTTCTTCAAGTTTTCCTACAGGAGCAGATGATTCTTTTCTATGGGATTGGAGTAACCTAAAGAGGCAGACTCCTGACTGGCTTGCCATATGTATGTTGGCAGGATGGCTTTTGAGATGATATCCAGGTTCGTAGTGTTTTGACAAAGAATTGATTGAAATATGCCAATAGTGAAAGGAAAATGTAGAAGCGAAAGTATACTCCTGAGAGGAGTGGGCCTGAGCAGATAGAGTGGCTCAAAAGGACAACAAAAATGAATGTTAATTGAGGCCAGTAGGTGGCATGGTAGTTAAGGCGCTGGACTCCCACGTGGCTGATCACAGTTCAGGTCCCAGAGCTGGTGGCTTAAATCTCATGCCAGGCAAGCATGTGGGTGTGCCCAAAATCCCAGAAGGAGAAGGGACTGTGGCATGGCCATCCCCCTAGGAGGTGATTTCTCACTTTCCCTCTCAATGTCTCTGTCTCTCCAGCTAGTACATGCATCATATGCCCCCCCCCAAAAAAAAAAAAAGATAAAAGAAAGAAAGAAAGACTATTGGTCATTACTTTCAAGGAAGTTAGTCTATAAATGTAATTAGTATTTTCATAATTTTTACAACAATGAATGTTAATTGGGGCTTGCAGTGGTGTAGTGGTTGAGGCAATGGACTCCCACATGGGTGACTGAATTTCGAGATCTGGGCCTGGTGGCCTAAAAATCATGCTGGGTATATGTGCCCAAAATCCCTAAAGGAGAATAGGGGAGAAGGGATTACAGTGTGGCCATCCCCACAGGAGGCTAGTTCTCACTTTCTTTCTGTCTGTGTCTCTCTCTGGTAAGTTCATGTACCCTATGGCAACAACAACAAAATCTTAAAAAAAAAAGTCTTAATTTACATTTCCTTATTATTGGATTGTGCATAGAAAAACAAAGTAAAATACACTATGACTTTCCCAACAACTCAGTAGATCTCTGCCAATGCCATTATATAAATATTTTCTTCAAATGACCTGGTATACCTTTAAGTATTAATATCTCTAAAACTTAATTTTGTTGTTGAGTAAAATTCAAAGTTATTCATACTTAAAAAATAATTGAATTTTTGAATTTTTATTACATGTTGAATTTCTGAAATGCACTGAAGAACTTTCACCAACTTAACAGTCAAATCACATGTTTGGAGTAAGTTTTGTTTTACTTAGTAGCAGGGTTTTTTAACCTCAGCACTGTTGATGTGTTGGCCCAGATAATTCTTTGCTGTGAGAGCTGTCCTGAACATGGATGTTTAGCAAAATCCTTGGTATTTTCTCACTAGATGCCAGGACCTCTCCTCCCAGTTGTAGCAACCTCTATCCATTTTCCTCCATTCTCTGCTTGAGATTTTGGGTGTGTGCATGAGCGTGCATGTGCTCACACACACCTGTGCCCAGTGTGTTTTTTCAAGTTGTCAAGTTCAGGACTTGAACTATGCTGTTGACTATGTGGAGTCGAGTCATCTTGACCATCATGCCACTGGCTGACCCACCACGCTTTTTATTTTAATGATTTATTTATTTTTTTATGTTTGGAGAGAGACATTTTTGCTATAGGGCATGTGCACTTACCAGAGAGACAGAAAGCAAAAAATCACACCTGGGCAGGATGGCCATACTGCAGTCCTTTCTCCTGCATTCTCCTCTCGGGATCTTGGGCATACATGCACACATGCCTGGCATGAATTTTAAGCTGCCTGGTCTGGGACTCGAACCATTGTTGACCATGTGAGTGTCCAGTGACATAACCATTACACCATCTGCTGGTCCAGTAACTATATAATTTAGACAAATCTCCCTCTTTGCCAGGATTTTCTTAAATATTTGTAGACATTTAATTTAACATATGTTTTGGAATCGGTTTGTCATGTGACCCAAATGTTTTTGTAGGAATGACTTTGAATTTAGATTAATTTGGAGAAAATTGATGTGTTTACAATGTTAAATCATCTCATTGATTAGGTATGGCTCTTTTTAGGTTTTTTGTTCTCTAAGTTTAAAAATTTTATTCTCGTTAGAGAAAATTTCTAGATATTTATCATTTTCAGTTTTTATAGTAATTGATGTCTTCATTTCTTTTTTAAATTTAGTATTTCTAGTGTACTGCCACATCATTGATTCCTTTTATTGATTCTACAATCTTTGTAATAATTGTCTAATTTTCTGTATTGGCTAGGACCTTTAGTACTAAATTAAATATTAGCTTTAATTGAATGGAGGAGAGGGAGACATGTATACTTTGTTCTCAGTCTCAAAGGGAATGTACCTAAATTTTCTGCACTGAATATGTTTTTCATAGATTTCTTTTTTTTTTTTTTTTTGACAGTTGTGAAATGTATGTTTATTCTGATACTTCTGTAGTTGTACAACTGGCTCATAACAAGTTGCTGGAATAATTTTATTTTATTTCTTCAGGACAGGGGTATATCAGTGATGTCAAATTTGGGATCTTCAAACCTGAAGCTAGGGAGTGTGTTCATGTCTGCTTTACCAGACATTTGCTTAAGCTTAAAAAGCTCCCTCTCCAGATCTTGCTGATATCGGGGTCGGAACCCACAGGTCCTCCAGACATCTGTCACTTAGATTTGAATTCTCTAATCTTGTCCACAAAAACGTTCTGTACGGAATCGAGCTCCTTATTAAATGCCACGGCTGTCACACCAATGTTCCTCTGCAAATGGACTAAGACTGCAGACTGAAGGACGGAGACCCTGAAGAACCTCTGAGAAACCATGTTGAGTCTTTGCTACTTGCACTCAGCACCGAGCTGACAGGGACACTGCCACCACCATTCTCCAGAAACTTTTTTTTTTTTAAGAGAGATTTTTTCTGGTATCTATTGGTGCTTTCTATGCCTCCCCCATTATATTGTTTCACTAAATATCTTAATAAATCTAAATATTTTCAACAGCAAGCACAGCTGATATGTACATATCCATGAACACAAGTCTGACTTTAGGCATAAACCTCAGTGAATAGAATGAACATACTATAAAGTAGCACCTAACTAGGGCTATATAGCTTAACTGCAGTCATCAAATAGGTATTTCTAATGCCTTTTTTTTTCTTCTGAAAATTTTTTTTTATTAATTTACATTCATTCCCTGAGCATCATCACAACATTCTAAATGTGGTTTCCCATCTAGAATATACTATATAGTGGCTTAATAATGCATGTTATCATCCATAATATTCCATTTCTACTTTCATATATATGTTTTTTTACCCCATGTCTAGCCCTCTGCCCTATTCCACTCTCTTATTACACTATCTCTGCTGTCTACAGTTGTCTTCAATCCCTTTTCCCCCAACATTTCGTTGGTCACACAATATCATAAGTAATCTAACTACTTTCAATAGCAAGATCAGCCGATGGTTTCAAGAAAAGCAGTTTTGAACTGGTAAGGATATTTCTTTGAAACTTAAAGCCTAGAAACAGGTTAGTATTCTGTTCAAATAGTCGGAACATGAATCTATTGATAGCTGAAGACAGGACAAAAGTCCTTAAAACCAGACAACAAAGCTTAGAAGAAAAGCAGCAATATTTTAGTCAAGTCGTAGAATACTGTTTCATCAGTTCAGTCTCATGTACTTAATCTTTCTTCTGTATCTGTTGAGGTTCGATGTTCCAGATTGAAATCTGGGATGTAATACTCAACTCCAGCTTTTGGCCCTACAATTAAGTTGCCCATTTTCTTAGTTTCTGAACTCTTATTTCTGTGTGTCTGCATTTAATTTTACTGACATAGCACTCCCTTAAGAACTTCTTGGAGATCCGGTCTGGTGCTGGTAAATTCTTTCAGGTTTTGTTTATCTGGGAAAGTTCGTGTCTTTTCTTCCCAAATGAACGATAACCTTGCTGGGTACAGAATTCTCGGTTGAAATTGCTTTTCCCTTAATACTTTGAATACATTTTCCCATTCTCTCCTCGCTCTCATTGTTTCCGATGAGAGGTCTGCCGTTAGTCTGATGGGATACCCTTTGTAGGTAACTTGCCTTTTTTCTCTTGCCAGTCTTAGTATCTTGTCTTTGTCTGTGGTTTTGGTCAATCTGGCTATAATGTGTCTTGGAGAAGATCTTCTTGGGTTGATTCTATTTGGGGTCCTCTGTATTTCTTGGGACTGAATCTTTGAGTGCCTCTCCAGGTTTGGAAAATTTTCTTGTAAGATTTCATGGAATAGATTATCAATGCCCTTATGAGTCTCTTCACCTTCTGGGATGCCTATTATCCGGATGTTTGGACGTTTGATGGTATCTAGTACTTCTCGCATATTATTCTCAAATTTTTGGGCCATTTTCTCAGTCTTCGCGGTGGATTTTTCTAGGCCAACCATTTTCTCTTCTACATTAGAGATTCTATTTTCTGTATGATCTAGTCTGCTTTTAATACTTTCAAGGGAGATTTTGACTTCTTGTATTATAGCCTTCATCTCTAACAGTTCCATCTGATTCTTTTGTAAAGTGTGAAATTCCTCTTTTAGATCTAGCATGAATTTCCTCACCTCCTGGAACTCTTCAACTCCTTTCTCCTTCCTCTTCAGCAGTTCCTTGTCTCTCTTCTCTTCCATCTCTGTTAGCTTTGCCATTATGAATGTTCTGAATTCTTTATCAGACATTTCCATGATTTCCATTGAACTGTGTGTGGATAAAGAGGAGCTATCCTTTTCCCTTGTGGGAGAGGTATTTTCCTGCTTCCCCATATTTCTTGTGGTCTTGCAGCGATTTCTAGTCATCTGGTGGGTGGTCGGTTTCTTCCCAAACTTGGAAGTTCAATCAGAGGGTCGAGGAGTGTGCAGAAAAAGAAGCAGAGAGAGGGAAACAATACCAACAGCAAAAGAACAGACAAGAAACAGTGAAAAAGAAGAGAAAAGCTTTTAAATAAATCTCAAAAGAAAAATTAATATTCAAAAAATTTCAATGAAACTCAAAAATTAGAAACTGGCTGTCTCTTGAAGAAGGGCTGTTCACGCGAGTTTTGGATGCTGGAGGCCCAGTTATCAGTGGGACATCTTCCTTTCTCCCCAAATGGCTAGATCTCAGGAGCCATGGAGCTGGCTGTCTCTTGAAGAAGGGCTGTTCACGCGAGTTTTGGATGCTGGAGGCCCAGTTATCAGTGGGACATCTTCCTTTCTCCCCAAATGGCTAGATCTCAGGAGCCATGGAGCTGGCTGTCTCTTGAAGAAGGGCTGTTCACGCGAGTTTTGGATGCTGGAGGCCCAGTTATCAGTGGGACATCTTCCTTTCTCCCCAAATGGCTAGATCTCAGGAGCCATGGAGCTGGCTGTCTCTTGAAGAAGGGCTGTTCACGCGAGTTTTGGATGCTGGAGGCCCAGTTATCAGTGGGACATCTTCCTTTCTGCCCAAATGGCTAGATCTCAGGAGCCATGGAGCTGGCTGTCTCTTGAAGAAGGGCTGTTCACGCGAGTTTTGAATGCTGGAGGCCCAGTTATCAGTGGGACATCTTCCTTTCTGCCCAAATGGCTAGATCTCGTGTTTTTCATAGATTTCTGTTAGATACCCTTGATTGTATGTGTTAAGAAAATTTTGTTTGTCCTTTTAAAAGTTTTTTTTTAATCATAAATTGATTTTAGACATTAATTTTAAGGCACTAGTGCCTTTTCTGTATCTACTAAAACTATCAGGTCATTTTCCTGAGTCACCAAGTTGGGACTCGAACCATAGAGTTGGCCATGTGGGATCCAGCTGCCCTAATCATCATGCCACTGCTGGCCCAGTTTTCTATTTTGTCAAACATGAGCTAATTACTTTCTACAATTGAAGAATAAGATTGAGCTCTCTTATTCTACCAACATTCCACCCTGACTTCGCCTTCTTTTTCATTTTAATTATATCATGTTTGGTCTGTTGTATGCTCAATAGTTATATTTGTTATAGTGACATTGTTCACATTTGAGTTTGGCATATACTATTTTATTTTTTTTTTGAAGAAAATTTTCTTTTGCCCAGAGTTGGGAATTGCCTTATATTTTTATTTTTTAAGATTATCGGTGTTACTTCCCTCAAACTCTCCAAAAGAACTGTTTTCTTTTCTTTTTTTTTTCTTTTTTGGAGAGGTTTTCGCTATAGGGCGGGTGCGCTCGCCAGACAGACAGAGAGAAACATAGAGACAGAAAGCGAGAAATCACCCCCCAGGGGGGATGGTCACGCTGCAATCCCTTCTCCATTCTCCTCTCGGGATCTTGGGCATGCATGCACACGCGCCCGGCGTGAGTTCTAAGCCACCGGGTCCGGGACGTGAACTGTGGTCGACTACGTGGGAATCCAGCGACATAACCATTACGCTAACTGCTGGTTCCCCTGTTTTATTTTCTTTAGCGCAGTCAGATATATCAGTTGCATTTGCTACTTGAAGACATTCTTTCTCTGGTCCTGACACACAACCTTTTTCTTCTGGGGATTTGTTTTTACTATAATATGTCATCCAAGAAATTCTACCTCCCTTTCCTGTCTGATAGGTCTCCCACATCTTAGACTTTGTGTTTGCTTTCTTGATTCAAGTGATCTCGAAACCCTGGTGCTATTACACTCTAGTCCTTATACCTGCGGAGTTTTATTTCAGATGTAAACTGGGGAAGTTATTCTTACTATTCTCTAATCTCATCACCACCAATTATTTATTTATTTATTTATTTTTAAAGGAGATTTTTGCTGTAGAGCACAAGTGCTTGCTGGAGAGAAAGAGAGAGAGAGACAGAGAGACAAGAAGCAAGACATCATCCCCCAGGAGGGATGGCCACACTCAATCCCTTCTTCTCCATTCTCCTCTCAGGATTTTGTGTATATGCACACAGCATGAGTTTTAAGTTGCTGGGTCTGGGGCTCAAATCACAGTCAACTGCATGGGAGTCCAGCATCGTAACCATTATGCCACCTGCTGTTCTACTGCCTATAATTTTATGACTCTGAATGGGCTATAAATTGTTGATTGTGTTTGTACAGTTCTGTGAACTTGATATTAGTCTGCTTTTATTATGTACTAGAGATTTAGGAAAAACATACAATAAACTTTGTATCTCAAAACTACTAGTTGAAATATTAGAAATTTCCAAAGCGTTTTTTTTTCCTTTTTAATTATTATTTTAATTTGACCAGAGAGAGCAAAATCTGAGAAGAGAAGGCAGAGAGAGACAGAGACAGAGAGGCAGAAAGTGAGAATCACCCCCCCATGAAGGATGGCCATGTTGCAGTCCCTTCTCTTCCAGTCTCTTCTTGGGATTTTGAGCACACACACGCGCACCTGGTGTGCTAACTCTTAATTTATACTACTAATACATACCTTTCATTGTGTTTGTGGTGTGCCTCTTTTTTATTTTAAATTTTATTTATGTATTTATTTCGAGGAGAGAGGGAGACGGAGAGATACAAGAGATGGAGAAAGATACATTGATACTTTTAACACAGTCGACATGCTGTGATCTACACTTTGTCTTGGCTAGCCTGGATCATGGGCACATGTGTGTGCCCTGCCCTGCCCTGCCCTGCCCTGTGTGCTCAGGAAGGTACTAGGATGTCGGCCCAGGAGTTTTCCCATATGTTCTAGTTGTATTACCGCCATGCTACTGCCTGATGCCTGTGGTGTGCCCTTTAATTGGACTTCACTTTAATTGATAAAACAGCAGCTGACATAAGTAGTAACAAATTAGTTACATGTCTTTGCATTTTATTTAATTCAATGGTTCTTTCACATTCCTTTTGAATTTTTATTAAATCTTCCAAAAGATATTCTAAATATAAAATATATATTGTCTCTGCTATCCAGAATGGGCTTCAATTTTAGTCTGAATACATTTAGGGTAAGTAGGAGTCAATTTTCTTTCTTTTTCTTTTTCTTTTTTTCCTTAATTTGCTATAGGATGCTGCACTTGTTGGGGGGGGTGGGGAGAGAGAGAGAGAGAGAGAGAGAGAGAGAGAGAGAAAGAGGGACCATGAAAAAGGACCCCCCAGCGGTGATGGTTATGCTGCAATCCTTTTCTTCTCAGTTCTTCTCCTGATTTTGGGCATGCCTGCACACATGCCTGGCATGTTTTTCAAGCCACAGGGTTCAGTTTGAAACTGCACACTTGGTGCCACCTGGCTGGCCTACCATTTTCTTGCAAAATTTTATTATAGTCAACTGTCTAGCCTTTTAAATTTTATTTTATTTTATTGGTTTTGCAATTTCAAATTTATTCCACAAAGGTTGATTTTTCTGTTGTTATTTAGGCCACTGTCACAAGAGTGATTCTTATATTCCATTTTCAAACTTTTAATTTGCCAAATCTCCGGGTTAAAACTCTATTTAGCTCTATACAGAGATTTATGACTTTTTGCCTCTTAAAAAAAAATAGAATATGGGGACCAGCAGTTAGCATAGTGGCTATGTCGCTGGACTCCCACGTAGTCGACCGCGGTTCGCGCCCCAGACCCGGTGGCTTAAAACTCACGCTGGGCGCGTGTGTGTGCCCAAGATCCCGAGAGGAGAATGGAGGAGAAGGGATTGCGGCGTGACCATCCCCTCTGGGGGGTGATTTCTCGCTTTCTGTCTCTCTGTCTCTCTCTGTCTTTCTGGCGAGCGTACGCGCCCTATAGCAAAAAACCTCTCAAAAAAAAAAATAGAATAAACACGATTTAACTGAATTGGACATGCTCTTGATGTGAAATATTTAATTCTCATGTTAGATATGTGATTCTGCTTGTAGTGAGTAAAATTAAAGTATTTAAATTTGAATGGTAAAAATATAGGAGAAGAATATGGATCAAAATTTTGTATAAATAATATTTTTCTAATGGAAATTAAATATATATACAAATTTAAAAAATAGAATATAGGTTTCTATTAAAGTAAGTGAACTTGAACGACATTGTCAAGCACTATACTTAACAATATTCCAAAAAAAGCAGAGTATATGACATTTTTCTAATAATTCTCAACTCCTTTGATTTTTATGTCTTTAGAAGAAGGAATATCTAAGGTTTTTCTCACCTAATCTTTTAGGATTGAAACCATTGTGCTTATACATTGTCATCATAACCCCCCTGCCACACACACACATGCCTTTTTCTCTAGGTGAAATGACTGTTTTGTGATTCCTTTTGCATATTCAAAGCAAACACCTTAATTTTCTTTTCTTAGTTACTTTAAGTCTTCTGTATAAGGAAGCAAGAAGAGAGTTTATTACAGACAAATGTAGCTTCCATTGGTGAGAGGAGATATGATTTTAGATGGTGTAGAACAGGGCAGTAGAGGACATTGCATCATAGAATGAGAAATTTAGTCCTATTCTTGTTTTTTTTTTTTTTATTATTCTGTCAGATTATAAGGAAAAAGTTTATTTCTTGTTTTTAATACCAAGACTTCCTAATTTTTCCCTTTTTAACAAAAGAGTGTGGGCTTACCTTTAGAATACTTAACAGGCAATGTATCTACTAGAATTTAGTATCATTGGTTAATTTGCATCATATCTAATTTTAAGATTGCTTATTATTTAGCATTAAGTAAATACCATTTTGTATTTGTGGTATCAATGGTATACCAACTGGTATAAAAGTTTCCTTTTAAAAATACAATTTTTAGATTTTAGAGTGAGTGAGTGAGTTTAAAAAACTTGGTAAGTAGTAAAATTAATATTAGATGTGGCTGAAGTCATGAAAATGGCATATGAGAAGTTAAAACTTAGAAAATACTACGGTATTGTAGTTAGTTATTTTATTAATTTCCTGTGGCTACTTTTAACACATTACCACAAACTTAGTGGCTTAAAACAACCCACATTTAGGGGCCAGCTGGTGGTGTGGTGGTTAAAGGCAGTTGGATCTCACACGGCCTACTGCACGGTTTGAGTCCAGACCCAATGATTTGATAAATATAATGTGCCCACGTGTGTGTGTGAGTCCATGCGCCCAAAATCTGGAAAGGTGAACTAGAGAAGGGACTACAGCATGGCTATCCCCCTTGGGAGTGCTTTCTCACTTTCCTTCTTCCTCTCTCTTTCTCCCTTTCCGCCCTTCTCACTTGCTCCTTTCTCCCTTTTGTCATGAGCACATAGATCCTATAGCAAATTAAAAAACAAAAAAACGACATGCATTTATTCACTTCCAGTTCTGAAGTCAGAAGTATTAAATCAGTTTCATTAGGTTGTTAGCAAGGTATTGACAGGGCCATTCTCCCACCTGACAGTAGTTCATTCTCTGCATTTCAGAGTGCTGCATTCTTTGTGTTTCATCTTCAAATTGTATAGCATCTTCTTTCATTGGTCACATTGTTATTTTTCTAGGTCAAATCTCCCTTTACTACCCTCTTATAAAAGTACTAGTGATTGCCTGGGGGTCCACCTGGATATCGGAAGATAAGAGCCTTAAGTGATCACACCTGCAGTGTCTTTTGCCTCATAAGGTTATAGTCATAGATTCCTGATATATACTTGGGGGCAGTTTTTCAACTTACCACAATTAATATAGCTTATATGACATTTCTAACTAATAGCTTTAGACTCTACTAATGTAAAATATGCCAACATTTCTAGATTTTTCCTTGGGTGAAGACTAAAACCTTTTGATGAACTCAGCTTTAATAATTAAGTGAGAGTAAGTGATATGTTGTTATGACTGAATAATACAGTATATTAGAAAAACCTGTATTTAAGGTTTTTTATAATCTTAAAATATGTATAAATTTTACTATTTAATTTTAAATTGGATGATACCCAAACATTGAGATCTTTTTTTTTAAAAACAAAAACAAAACTGGATTTCTTCCATCCTTTCAGAGATTAGTCTTCTAGTTTCTTGCCTAGTGGTATTCACTTGTCTGTTTGTATTCTTGGAATAGGGAAGGTAAAGGGGCCAGGGCCCAGTGTTCAGTAGATAAGCTTTCGCTTAATTCTCCAGCTTTCAGTTTTTATTTTCTGTTTTGGTTAAATATTCTGTATTAGAACCTGTGTCCCTTGGCTTTTCTGCATAATAAACATGTCTTCTGCCTTTTGCCTGTGTGGACAAGGGAACCTAGAGGTTTAATATGCTACTTATATAGACCTTCACCAGCCCCTTTACTTGCAGTATCATGCCTCAGCCTTCTTCCTCTTGTAAGCTTCTCAGTTATCTGCTTCTTACATTAGTTGATCCATTCTGGGGTACTGCAACACATTCATGCAGTGTTTGTATTGACATCCTTTTCTGCAAGCACTTGGTACAGATGCTGCTCCATTGAGGATGGTAGATTGCATCCTGATTAACCTATGTGATCCAGCATTCATCTTATCAGCCTTCCAATCTATTGTGGTTTAGCCTAGCCTACAGTAAATGTGTTGAGAGCACTTACATTAGCCAATAGCTGGCAAAAGTGGTTAACACATCTATCTATCTATCCATTTATTGAAGTACAAAAAGTGAGAAACAAAATGGCTGCTACCACTGCCTAAAATCATGAAAGAGTATGGGATCTCAGAATGCTAACACAGGGGACCAGCAGTTAACGTAATGGCTATGTCGCTGGACTCCCATGTAGTCGACCGCGGTTCGCGTCCCGGACCCGGTGGCTTAAAACTCACGCTGGGCGTGTGTGCGTGCGTGCGTGCCCAAGATCCCAAGAGGAGAACGGAGGAGAAGGGATTGTGGTGTGGCCACCCCCCTGGGGGGGGGTGATTTCTCGCTTTCTGTCTCTCTGTCTGGCGAGCGCATGCGCCCTATAGCAAAAAACCTCTAAAAAAATGCTAAATATGAAATATGATTTCTATGCTGTGCATATCACTTTTGTACCATCTGTAAAGTCAAAAAGTAAGTTAGGGAGACTCTGTATTCCCTCCACCCCCAAGTTTACTACAGGGTGCTTGTGCTTGTTGCAAAGGGAGGTGGGGGGAGATGGATGGATAGAGGGAAAGTGAGAAAGCACCTGTATAGGAGATGGCCATTCTGCAATCTCTTCTCCTTTATTCCCCTCTCAGGATTTTGGGACATGCACACACAGCGCCCAGGGTGTTTTTCAAGCCACTCGGCCTAGGACTCAACCCATGCAGTTGGCCATGTGGGATCCAGCTGTCTTAACCACCAGGCTCCAGATTTCTTTGTTTTATTTAACTTTTCATCTACTTTCTGGCTTTCAAAATGTATTGCCCTTTTTTTTTAGCTGCTGTTGTCATCTGTCCTACTTTTTCATTTTCTATTAATGTATCTTTTTTCCTGCAACTCTCATTTTATTGAAGTTGTAAATAAAGTGTTTATAAATGTACATGCTTAATCCACCGTAGTTATCAGAAATTCTCCAAAACATGTTATAGTATGGTATTAATCTGTTGGTACTAATTAGCCAACAATTCAAGTAAATCAAAAAGGGACTGTTTTGGGGCCAGCTGGTGGCATGGTGATCAAGGTGCTAGGTTACCAAATGGCCAGTCACAGTTTGAGTCCTAGACCTGGTGGCTTGAAAATTATGCTGGGTGGATGTGCATGTGTGCCCAAAGGAGAATAGAGGAAAAGGTATTGTGGCCTGACCATTTCTCCTGAGGGGTGATTTTCTCACTTTCCTTCTCTCTGTCTCCAGTGAATGCACATGCTCTATAGCAAAAAAAAAAAAAAAAGAGAGAGAGAGAGAGAGAAATGAAAAAAGAAAGCAACTATTTGAGTGACCAGTCTAGCAATCTAAAAGTAGGTCTACATACTTTTAGACACATGGAGAGGAAATCTGAAGAGCAGGCAAAACTTGATTTTAAATTGTATCCATTTTGGTACCACAGAAATATTCCAAAGGCAGATGAACAATAAAAGATGAAGAGGATTCCTGGTGCATCTATTTGTAAAAAAAAAAAAATTCCTTGGCCTAAATGTGTTTGGTGCTGGTTACTTAAAACTTAGAAGAAGTGGGGCCAGCAGATGGTGTGGCCGTATGACACTGGTCTCCCATGTGGTCAGCCCTGGTTCTTTAGACCTAATGACTTGAAAATCACTCTGGGCTCCTGTGTGAGAGTGATCAAAATCCTGAGAGGAAATTGGAGAAGAAGGGATTGTGGTGTGGCCTTTACCCCTGGAAAGGTGATTTCTCACTTTCCCTCTCTCTGTCTCTCTCTGGCATGTGCATGTGCTCTATGGCAAAAAAAAAAAAAAAAAAAAAAAATT
>NW_006159949.1:947132-948816 GCF_000334495.1 Tupaia belangeri chinensis
GAAAGTTGGGCTAACTTTTGATTTAATATTCTATTTTCAGAGACATAATCATGTAACCAGAATTGCTTATAGTTTACTTCTTGTTTTTATAAGAAAAAAGAAAAGCAAAGTTAATTAGTTGTTTCATCAAGAAAATAAAACTTAGTATTTTTATTTATAAAGAAATATACCAGTATCTATCTGATGTTGACTAAAAGACAGAGTAGTCATTAATTATCTTGAAAGCTCTGATTTAAACAAAGTAAATTAAATTGCATTTGCAGAATTACAGAAAATCAGAACTGAAAAAAGGAACCTCTAGGATTATCTGGTCCACCAGTTTTAAAATAATAATTTTAAAAATTCTAGGTTTCTGTGAACAGCCTCAGGTGATCACATGGAGTGATTGTGATAGGTTACTAGCTAAGCATTCTGCTGACATCACAGCAGCCCTGGTTTTTTAGTTTTACATATTCTACTTCTAGATAAACTATGGTCTAAAAAGGGCTTTGCTGGGACCAGCAGGTGTTTAGGGTGCTGGAACACTCCCACGTGGTCAACCATGGTTTGAGTCCTAGACCTGGTGGCTCGCTTTCTCACTTTCCCTCTCTCTCTCTCTGTCTCTCTCTCTCATCAAATTGAAAACAAATGAATGAATAAATGAAATTAAGTAAATATTTTTTTTAAAAAAGGACTTTGCCTTCTAAGTAAATGATGTTTGAGTCAGTTGCCTTTTTGAAAGATCACTGATCTTTCTTCATTTCAAAATCAAGATATATCAAGAAAAGTTTTCAGCCCTTTTAGAACCTAATCCTTTAGTGTTACTCTAGATTCTGTCCACTCTTTCTTTAAATAATCACTTTTTAAAAAGAATTATTTAATTTAATTTATTATTATTATTTTAAAAATTTGACCAGAGAGAGACAGAGAGAGAAACTGAGAAAGCAAGCCACCAGGTCCAGGACTTGAACCACAGTTGGCCACATGGGATTGAAAATGATGCCGAGTTTGATAAAAACTTAAACTTTAAACCTAAGGAAAAATACAGGTTTATATTAAAAGTAAACAGCTATTGTTTATTTTGAAGAATATACCACTTTTCTCAAAATATTTAAATATTTTATCAAGTACAGTTACATTTTTTTTTATTTTTTATTTTTTTGAGAGGTTTTGGTGGGGAGGAAGTTTATATAAGGTGAAAGTGGAAGAATCATTTTCAAGTAGAATTTTCCATCTTATCATCCTATGTTATAAGCTATATAGTACAAGTCAAATTAGTTTTTACCAGACTCATTTGTATTTCAGTTCTTTGATTTCATTGCCATTTTGAGTTACAAACTTTTTGTGGTTCGTCACTTACAAATTAAAAATAAATAAAGAATTCTTTAAAAAATGAAATTTTAAAGGGCAATTTGGCACTTTATTATGTTATAGATAGTAGATCTTTTGCTTGGTAGCCACTTAATCATTTACATTAATTTACAAAGTTGGTAAAATTAAATCTTGTTTACTAGCTTTTACAAGAGGATTTTTTTTTATTTGGAGAGGTTTTTGGTATAGGCAAAGGAGAATAGAGGAAAAGGTATTGTGGCCTGACCATTTCTCCTGAGGGGTGATTTTCTCACTTTCCTTCTCTCTGTCTCCAGTGAATGCACATGCTCTATAGCAAAAAAAAAAAAAAAAAGAGGGACGAAGAGGGAGAAAG
>NW_006159949.1:949333-984652 GCF_000334495.1 Tupaia belangeri chinensis
AAAAAAAAAATCTAAGAAACAAAACAAAAGCCCTTAGCAAGAGTTAATTTTTCATTGGTAAACTAATGATGCTGAATGAATTAAAATTAATAAAATATAAAAGTTGTTAGTACTGCTTAAAATAAAATGTTTTGAATCCAAAATATTGAAGAATAGTAATAAAGGTACTATATTAAAGTGATGAATCACCTGTAGGCAGATTTCCAAAATGGAGGAAAGTTGGTCTAACTTTTGATTTAATATTCTATTTTCAGAGACATAATCATGTAACCAGAATTGCTTATAGTTTACTTCTTGTTTTTATAAGAAAAAAGAAAAGCAAAGTTAATTAGTTGTTTCATCAAGAAAATAAAACTTAGTATTTTTATTTATAAAGAAATATACCAGTATCTATCTGATGTTGACTAAAAGACAGAGTAGTCATTAATTATCTTGAAAGCTCTGATTTAAACAAAGTAAATTAAATTGCATTTGCAGAATTACAGAAAATCAGAACTGAAAAAAGGAACCTCTAGGATTATCTGGTCCACCAGTTTTAAAATAATAATTTTAAAAATTCTAGGTTTCTGTGAACAGCCTCAGGTGATCACATGGAGTGATTGTGATAGGTTACTAGCTAAGCATTCTGCTGACATCACAGCAGCCCTGGTTTTTTAGTTTTACATATTCTACTTCTAGATAAACTATGGTCTAAAAAGGGCTTTGCTGGGACCAGCAGGTGTTTAGGGTGCTGGAACACTCCCACGTGGTCAACCATGGTTTGAGTCCTAGACCTGGTGGCTCGCTTTCTCACTTTCCCTCTCTCTCTCTCTGTCTCTCTCTCTCATCAAATTGAAAACAAATGAATGAATAAATGAAATTAAGTAAATATTTTTTTTAAAAAAGGACTTTGCCTTCTAAGTAAATGATGTTTGAGTCAGTTGCCTTTTTGAAAGATCACTGATCTTTCTTCATTTCAAAATCAAGATATATCAAGAAAAGTTTTCAGCCCTTTTAGAACCTAATCCTTTAGTGTTACTCTAGATTCTGTCCACTCTTTCTTTAAATAATCACTTTTTAAAAAGAATTATTTAATTTAATTTATTATTATTATTTTAAAAATTTGACCAGAGAGAGACAGAGAGAGAAACTGAGAAAGCAAGCCACCAGGTCCAGGACTTGAACCACAGTTGGCCACATGGGATTGAAAATGATGCCGAGTTTGATAAAAACTTAAACTTTAAACCTAAGGAAAAATACAGGTTTATATTAAAAGTAAACAGCTATTGTTTATTTTGAAGAATATACCACTTTTCTCAAAATATTTAAATATTTTATCAAGTACAGTTACATTTTTTTTTATTTTTTATTTTTTTGAGAGGTTTTGGTGGGGAGGAAGTTTATATAAGGTGAAAGTGGAAGAATCATTTTCAAGTAGAATTTTCCATCTTATCATCCTATGTTATAAGCTATATAGTACAAGTCAAATTAGTTTTTACCAGACTCATTTGTATTTCAGTTCTTTGATTTCATTGCCATTTTGAGTTACAAACTTTTTGTGGTTCGTCACTTACAAATTAAAAATAAATAAAGAATTCTTTAAAAAATGAAATTTTAAAGGGCAATTTGGCACTTTATTATGTTATAGATAGTAGATCTTTTGCTTGGTAGCCACTTAATCATTTACATTAATTTACAAAGTTGGTAAAATTAAATCTTGTTTACTAGCTTTTACAAGAGGATTTTTTTTTATTTGGAGAGGTTTTTGGTATAGGGCGTGTGCTCACCAGAAAGACAGAGACAGACAGAGAGACAGAAAGCCGATGATTTCTGACTTTCTCCTCCATTCTCCTTTCGGGCTCTTAGACAGGCATGCATATGCGTCCAATGTGAGTTTAAGCCAGTCCAGGACTCAAATCGCGGTCGACTACATGGGAGTCCAGTGATGTAGCCATTACGCCATCTGCTGGTCTCTACAAGAGGATTTTGATGATCTATTTAACCTATTACATTTTTGCTTGTGGTAATAACTGATTAATTTTTAGCTATTTAAAAGTTACCTTTAATTTTACTTTTACCATCTGGAGATATTGTTCCTAGGCAATTTTTATGCTTTTAATGGATTTGTTTATATGGTGGATTGCACAATTGTAGTGAGAATAGAAATTTTGAAAATATTTTTGTATTTTAGAAATGCGATTTGTTTTCTCTACCAGTTCTATTGTGTTGTACTGAGAATATTATTTCTATGTTGAGTTTTTATTCCCAAACAATAGTGACCTAGTTGTATTTTAGTGTTTTCATCACTATCTTGATTACTTTTAGGGTTGGTCAGCCTGATTTTATCTCTCTGGCATTAATCAGTTTGCATGTAAATTTTGGAGTCAACTTGGATTTTAATATTGCATGAAATATTAATGTTTTTATTAAATCTTTACTACTGTCAGGTATATTGAATGTTATGGATAGATTGTTAAATGAAAATTGGAATTAGTCTAATGCCTTGTCTTGAAGTACATGACGAATTAGAGTGGTTTTCCTCTGTAGCAGGGATGATGTTACCATGGTGAGAGCTTCTGTTTCCATGACATTTGCTTGCATATTTTGATAGGTCTTCAGTTGAGGAAGGGTTCTGTCTCCTGGCAGACTGAAAAAGTGTCATCTTTCTTTTCCCAAAATATGTTATTTTTTTATTGAAAAATACAATAATTTCAAGAAATTGTAATAGTGAGGTGCCAAGAAAGAAAATATAACTTATTTATTTTTAGTTTTATTTCCTCTGTTCAACTTTTAGACCACGGCAAAAATATTCTTAGCTTGCTTTGTTTTATAAAAAATAAAAAGAATATACTTTTTAATTTTCTTAATAAGTAAATTATTTGTTTGTTGTTGAATATCGTTGCCAAACAGCCACAGGTGAATAATTTGTAATCAGTCTCAGCTATATATAGATACTGATGTTAATATACAACTAATAACAATTTCTAATGGTGATACAATGGTAACAAAAAAGGACCTGTAAATAAAAATAGAGACTTAACAAAAGTGAAAGAAAGAATCAGTGAATTTCTAGAGGGTAAGAATATAAAGTGTATAACAATTCTTATATAAATGATATATATTAAACACATGAATTAGGGATACGTAGGTCTTTTTTACTGATAATTTATATTAAATGTTGAATCATTTTAACAATAGACTTAGCTTAAATTAGCATTTTTTTAGTTTATATTTGCTTAAATTAGCATTTATTAGTTATTATAAGTTACTAATACATGTAATAATTGTACATGTTTATGGGGATGATATTTCACTGCAGATATGCATTGTAATGATCAAATCAGGGTTACTAACATATCTGTCACCTCAAACATTTGTCATTTTGCCTTCAATTTGTGTGTGTGTAATTTCTGGTTTACATATAATCGTACATTTTTGTGGGTACAGTATAGCTTTTCAAAGCATACATACAGCATATAATGAAATCACATATATAGAACAATTTGCATTTTGAAAAAAATTTTTTTGAGGAGAGATTTTTGCTGGAGAGATTTTCACTGGAGACACACACACACAAACACAGGGAGGGAGGGAGGGAGGGAGGGAGAGAGAGAGAGAGAGAGAGAGACAGACAGACAGACAGACAGACAGACAGAAAGTGAGAAATTACCCTCCAAGAAGATGGCCACTAAGTGATCCCTTCTCCTTCATTCTCCTCTCAGGATTTTGGGCACACGCACACAAGCACCCAGCATTAGTTTAAGCTGCCAGGTCCAGGAGTTGAACCATGGTTGGCCATGTGGGAGTCCAGTGACATAACCATTATACCATCTGCTGGTCCCTGCAATGGTATATCATAAACTTTTATTTATAATAAAATGCAAATTTACTAATATGATCTTACTTCCACCCCACTTTTCACTTATTTTATTTTTTTGCTATAGGGTGTGTGTGCTCGCCAGAGAGAGAGACAGTAAGCGAGAAATCACCCCCCCCCCAGGGGGGATGGCCATGCCGCAATCACTTCTCCTCTATTCTCCTCTCGGGTTCTTGTGCATGCACGCATACATCCCCGGTGTGAGTTTCAACCACCAGGCCTAGGACTTGAACTGTGGTCAACTGTATGGGAGTCCAGCGACATAGCCATTATGCCAACTGCTGGTCCCAGTTTTTTTTTTTTTTTTTTTAAGTTTATTTCTTCTGTGAGGAAGAAAGAGTGGAACAAACACCCTCGCAGAATCTTTTTTCTGTGACCTTCTTGCAGTCCTAGCCATCCTAATCAGGAGATGTTGTCAGTGTGTACAGAGAAGTCTCAGGACACAGTGAATCAGTGACCTTTCCATATGGTCCACTGCATTTTCACTGAGCCATCATCTGACTTTAGTTCAGAAATTTTAACATGTGTTAGAAAATATGTAGACCAAATTCTTTCTCTTATATTTTTCTTTTTTAAAGAGGGATTTTTGTTATAGGGCATGTGCATTCACCAGGGAGTCAGAGAAATAGAAAGCAAGAAATCACCTCCCTGGGAGGGATGACCATGCTGCAGTCCCTTCTCCATTCTCCTCTTGGGATTTTGGGCATGCATGCACATGTACCTGGCTTGAGTTTTAAGCTGCCGGGTCTAGGACTCTTACTGTGGTCAACTACAGGGGAGTTCAGTAATGTAACCATTTCACCATCTGCTGGTCCCTCTGCTGTTTTTAATTTATCTTTCCAGAGTATCTTTCTGCATTTATAATAAAATACAAATTTACTAATATGGTCTTATTTCCACCCCACTTTTCAAAAAACGTAGCACATTCTTTTGCACTTTGCCTTTTTTTTTTTTTTTTTTTGCTATAAAGCGCTTGCATTCGCCAGAAAGATAGAGAGGGACAGAGAAATAGAAAGCGAGAAATCACCCCCAGGGGGGATGGCCACGTTGCAACCCCTTCTGCTCCATTCTCCTCTCATGATCTTGGGCACGCACGCACACGTGCCTGGCATGAGTTTAAGCCACTGGGTCTGGGACTCGAACTGCATTCGACTACATTGGAGTTCAGCGACATAGCCATTATGCTAACTGCTAGTCCCGCACTTTGCTTTTTAAAACTTGCCCAACTATTATTTTTTAGTTTGTGTGTGTGTGTATATATATATATATTTATAATAATAATAATAATTATTATTAGAGAGATTTTTGCTATGGGGTGTATGTACTCACCAGAGTGACAGAGACAGAGACACAGAAAGCAAGAAGTCATGCCCCATGGTATGGTCACGACACAGTCCCCTCTCCTCCATTTTCCTCTTGGGATCTTGGGCACGCACACACATGCACGGCATTTTAAGTCTCTAGGTCTAGGACTCAGACAGCAGTTGACTATGTGGAAGTCCAGCCACATAACCATTATGCCATCTATTGGACCCCTTTTAATGTCTGTTTTGTTGGGTTTTGATTTTAGCATCCAAGGAACATCTTGGAATAATCGTAAGAAGATAGATCTTAGGACCAGCAGATGGTGAAATAGTTAGATCACTGGACTCCCATGTAGCTGACCAATTCAAGGTCTGAACCCAGTGGCTTAAACTCACGCTGGGCATGTGAGAAGGGATTGCGGTGTGGCCATCCCCCCCGGGGGGGTGATTTCTTACTTTCTTTGTGTCTCTCTGGCAAGTGCACACACCCTATAGCCAGAAAAATCTCTCTTAAACAAAACAAAACAAACAAACAAACAAACAAAATGGGCCTTGTAATTGAGATCTCCTGTCTCTTAGGCTTTTAGTAATTCTGGATTGTGGAAGAAAATATTTTTTGTTTTTAAAATTTTGCCAGGTGGTATGTGCATTTGCTGAAGAGAGACAGAGATAGAAGGAAAGTAAGAAAGTATTCCTTATGGGGCATGGTCATGTCGCAGTCCTTTCTCCCCCATTTCTTCATCCTTTTGGGATTTTGCATGCACATGCACTTGGAGTGTTTTTCAAGCTGAGTCTGGGATTGGAACTATGAGTCAACCGTGTGAGATCTAGCTGCCTTAACCACCAGGCCACAGACTGTCCCAGAAAGAGACATTTAAAATTGACATTTTGTCAATTTAGAATAAGGAAATTGATTTTTCCATTTGTTTTAAAGTAAAGTGAAAACTTTAATGGCTCTTTCTACTGGTAGGCCAGTTCCTTAAACTGTTTCCTTTCTGTGTTACTCCCATTCATTCATTTACTATCAAATTAGATGTGCTTCCTTGGAGAAACCTACTCTGGTCAGGTGAGTGTAACTCTCCCATGTTCCAACAACACTCTTGTTGGTTCCAAAGCATATAACATCATATTGATTTTTAGTTATTCTAAAATTTCTGTTTCTTTTACTAAACTATGAGTTCCATGAAGATACAGGCCATGTGGTATTTTTAGTGCTTATACTAATAGATTCTCAAAGGGTGAATATTAAGTGCCTCTGTCTTACATTTATACATACTGAATACCTTAGTTCCTCAGATTAACTATACTTTCTTATACCTTATTACTCTCATTCTTTTTGCCTTTGTAATTCCCAGCTTAAATTTTATGTCTTCTGGGAAGCTTCTCCTGATCCGTTGATCATGTTATATTTTCTATTACATGTGTCATAGCACTCCAAACTTCATTTTCAGCTAAATTACTCCATTTCATTACAATTCTTTTGTCTCCTCTTTGTCTTTTTTTTTTTCCCTATTTAAACTTCTTTAAAACTAGGAAATAAGCTCACACATTAGCCTAAACTACATCTTGTCCCATTTGAAGGGATAAGATGAACAAAATGACACAAAATTAAATCAAGCACAAGAGAAAATGGCGCAGTAAGGAGATATGGTAAGCACCAAATATATGAGGGTGCTGCTAGTGTAATCGAGCATACTGTTTTACAGGAAGGTTTGTTACTTAATTCGGAACAGCGTGTGTACAAGAGGGAGGGAGAAAGCAGCAGCCTCCAGGGGGTTTGATCACACCATGATTCCCTCCTTCCAGTCTCCTCCAGCCTTTTGAATCTTGGGCATTTGCAGTGTATTCAGTATGTTATAGGCTGATCAGGCTAGGGATTTGAGCCGTGGTTGCCAGGTGGGAGGGTCTGTCTGGCCCTGATGATACGAGTTTTTAAATCCCCATTATAATCTTTTAAATTTTTTAAAGAGGTTTTTGCCTTAGGGAGCATGTGCTGGATGAGGAGAGAGAGACACATACAGAGAGTAAGAAGAAAAGTGAGAAACCATCCCCCCCACCAGGGGTGATGGCCATGCTACAATCCTTTTTCTTCCATTCTCCTCCTGGGATTTTGGGAACACATGCACGTGCTCCTGGCATTATTTTCAAGCTACTGATTCCAGGACTTGAACCACACTCAGTCACGTGGGAGTCCAGCAATGTAACTGCTATGCCATCTGCTGGCCCCAAAATCTCCATTATAATTTTATGGGACCACTGATGTATATGTGCCAGTTTTTGACTGAAATGTCATTATGCCATGGCCGTTGCACATTTTCTTTATTCATTCATCTATCAAAAATCATATAGATTGTTTCTATAGCTTGGCTTTTTTTTTTAACAGAGATTTTTGCTATAAAGCACATGTGCTCACCAGAGAGACAGAGAGAAATCACCCCCCAGGGGTATGGCCACACTGCAATGCCTTCTCCTCCATTCTCGTCTCGGGATTTTGGGTATGCATGCACATACACTTGGCGTGAGTTTGAAGCTGAGTCCTCGAGCCTTGGTCGACTACGTCGGAGTCCAGCAACACAACTGTTATGCCATCTGCTGGTCCCAGCTTGACTATTTTGAATAATGCTGTAGTGGACATGGGAGTGTAGATATCTCTTAGTTCTTGTCAGTATCTTAAGATATATACCCAGAAATGAGATTCTTGATCATATGGTTCAATATTTTTTTTTTGAAGGAAATACTGATAATAGCCATCCTAATAGGTACGAAATACTATTTATTGAGGTTTTGATTTGCATTTCCTTTTGGCATGACCATGTCCTATATGGGAGGTGGTTCTCTCTCTGGTGAGTGTGTGTATCCTTGGCAATTAAAAAAAAAAACCAAAAAACTAAGCACTCAAACCAGTGACTGGTGGAAAGAAAAACTCAATAACTACTGGCCATGAGAAATTGTTAGTGTCTTCCTTACTGTGTGTAAAGGGCATAGTAGGGGATAAAATTAGGATAAATAAAGGAAGATATGCAGGTTCAGGGGGAGAATCTTTGGTAAATAGGCTGTTCAGAAGCTTGTATTCTAGTCATACGTCCTCTAACCAGATGTATTCGGGGTCAGTTATATCTGATGAGGTGTGTTGATAATAGGAATATCATAGGTTATCATGATAGCCTGGGCTAAAAGTAATGGAGATAACTTTGATGGAATATGGAAGCGATGGAGATGGCATCAAAAGATAACGTAGAGGGAACCAGCAGTTAGTGTAATGGCTATGTCGCTGGACTCACACGTAGTCGACCGCAGTTCGTGTCCCGGACCCGGTGGCTTAAAACTCACGCCGGGCGCGTGTGCGTGTGTGCCCAAGATCCCGAGAGGAGAATGGAGGAGAAGGGATTGCGGCGTGACCATCCCCCCTGGGGGGTGATTTCTCGCTTTCTGTCTCTACGTCTCTCTCTGTCTGTCTGGCGAGCGCACGTGCCCTACAGTGAAAATCTCTCAAAAAAAAAAAAAAAAGAACAAACAAAAAACAAAAACATAATGTAGAAGTTTTTAACTTGGCTTGCTAGAAGCTTCATGTTGATCAGAATGAGGAGGAACTGCTTTCTTGTTTTAGAATATAATGATTCAGTTTTCAGTTTGAAACTTTAGGCTGCCATGAGGAGACCTGTGCTTGAAAATGAGGTCTAGATCTCTTTGGGAAGAAAAATTAGAACTGAAGATGAAGATCTGGGAGTAAGGTTCATTGTGGATGTATTTGGAGTCTTAGAGGAGTGAATTATGTATAGTAAGTAACATTTAAGAGAAGGTGGAAAATAGATGCTTGAAGAATGTATGTTGTTTAAAATTGATCCCTTTGTTCTTAGGTAGCATCTATAATTTCTTCTGGTTTCTTTTTTAATTAAATGATTGAACAACAACAAATAATAAAACTAATATAAAACAAAACAAACAAACAAACAAACAAAATGGGCCTTGTAATTGAGATCTCCTGTCTCTTAGGCTTTTAGTAATTCTGGATTGTGGAAGAAAATATTTTTTGTTTTTAAAATTTTGCCAGGTGGTATGTGCATTTGCTGAAGAGAGACAGAGATAGAAGGAAAGTAAGAAAGTATTCCTTATGGGGCATGGTCATGTCGCAGTCCTTTCTCCCCCATTTCTTCATCCTTTTGGGATTTTGCATGCACATGCACTTGGAGTGTTTTTCAAGCTGAGTCTGGGATTGGAACTATGAGTCAACCGTGTGAGATCTAGCTGCCTTAACCACCAGGCCACAGACTGTCCCAGAAAGAGACATTTAAAATTGACATTTTGTCAATTTAGAATAAGGAAATTGATTTTTCCATTTGTTTTAAAGTAAAGTGAAAACTTTAATGGCTCTTTCTACTGGTAGGCCAGTTCCTTAAACTGTTTCCTTTCTGTGTTACTCCCATTCATTCATTTACTATCAAATTAGATGTGCTTCCTTGGAGAAACCTACTCTGGTCAGGTGAGTGTAACTCTCCCATGTTCCAACAACACTCTTGTTGGTTCCAAAGCATATAACATCATATTGATTTTTAGTTATTCTAAAATTTCTGTTTCTTTTACTAAACTATGAGTTCCATGAAGATACAGGCCATGTGGTATTTTTAGTGCTTATACTAATAGATTCTCAAAGGGTGAATATTAAGTGCCTCTGTCTTACATTTATACATACTGAATACCTTAGTTCCTCAGATTAACTATACTTTCTTATACCTTATTACTCTCATTCTTTTTGCCTTTGTAATTCCCAGCTTAAATTTTATGTCTTCTGGGAAGCTTCTCCTGATCCGTTGATCATGTTATATTTTCTATTACATGTGTCATAGCACTCCAAACTTCATTTTCAGCTAAATTACTCCATTTCATTACAATTCTTTTGTCTCCTCTTTGTCTTTTTTTTTTCCCTATTTAAACTTCTTTAAAACTAGGAAATAAGCTCACACATTAGCCTAAACTACATCTTGTCCCATTTGAAGGGATAAGATGAACAAAATGACACAAAATTAAATCAAGCACAAGAGAAAATGGCGCAGTAAGGAGATATGGTAAGCACCAAATATATGAGGGTGCTGCTAGTGTAATCGAGCATACTGTTTTACAGGAAGGTTTGTTACTTAATTCGGAACAGCGTGTGTACAAGAGGGAGGGAGAAAGCAGCAGCCTCCAGGGGGTTTGATCACACCATGATTCCCTCCTTCCAGTCTCCTCCAGCCTTTTGAATCTTGGGCATTTGCAGTGTATTCAGTATGTTATAGGCTGATCAGGCTAGGGATTTGAGCCGTGGTTGCCAGGTGGGAGGGTCTGTCTGGCCCTGATGATACGAGTTTTTAAATCCCCATTATAATCTTTTAAATTTTTTAAAGAGGTTTTTGCCTTAGGGAGCATGTGCTGGATGAGGAGAGAGAGACACATACAGAGAGTAAGAAGAAAAGTGAGAAACCATCCCCCCCACCAGGGGTGATGGCCATGCTACAATCCTTTTTCTTCCATTCTCCTCCTGGGATTTTGGGAACACATGCACGTGCTCCTGGCATTATTTTCAAGCTACTGATTCCAGGACTTGAACCACACTCAGTCACGTGGGAGTCCAGCAATGTAACTGCTATGCCATCTGCTGGCCCCAAAATCTCCATTATAATTTTATGGGACCACTGATGTATATGTGCCAGTTTTTGACTGAAATGTCATTATGCCATGGCCGTTGCACATTTTCTTTATTCATTCATCTATCAAAAATCATATAGATTGTTTCTATAGCTTGGCTTTTTTTTTTTAACAGAGATTTTTGCTATAAAGCACATGTGCTCACCAGAGAGACAGAGAGAAATCACCCCCCAGGGGTATGGCCACACTGCAATGCCTTCTCCTCCATTCTCGTCTCGGGATTTTGGGTATGCATGCACATACACTTGGCGTGAGTTTGAAGCTGAGTCCTCGAGCCTTGGTCGACTACGTCGGAGTCCAGCAACACAACTGTTATGCCATCTGCTGGTCCCAGCTTGACTATTTTGAATAATGCTGTAGTGGACATGGGAGTGTAGATATCTCTTAGTTCTTGTCAGTATCTTAAGATATATACCCAGAAATGAGATTCTTGATCATATGGTTCAATATTTTTTTTTTTGAAGGAAATACTGATAATAGCCATCCTAATAGGTACGAAATACTATTTATTGAGGTTTTGATTTGCATTTCCTTTTGGCATGACCATGTCCTATATGGGAGGTGGTTCTCTCTCTGGTGAGTGTGTGTATCCTTGGCAATTAAAAAAAAAAACCAAAAAACTAAGCACTCAAACCAGTGACTGGTGGAAAGAAAAACTCAATAACTACTGGCCATGAGAAATTGTTAGTGTCTTCCTTACTGTGTGTAAAGGGCATAGTAGGGGATAAAATTAGGATAAATAAAGGAAGATATGCAGGTTCAGGGGGAGAATCTTTGGTAAATAGGCTGTTCAGAAGCTTGTATTCTAGTCATACGTCCTCTAACCAGATGTATTCGGGGTCAGTTATATCTGATGAGGTGTGTTGATAATAGGAATATCATAGGTTATCATGATAGCCTGGGCTAAAAGTAATGGAGATAACTTTGATGGAATATGGAAGCGATGGAGATGGCATCAAAAGATAATGTAGAGGGAACCAGCAGTTAGTGTAATGGCTATGTCGCTGGACTCACACGTAGTCGACCGCAGTTCGTGTCCCGGACCCGGTGGCTTAAAACTCACGCCGGGCGCGTGTGCGTGTGTGCCCAAGATCCCGAGAGGAGAATGGAGGAGAAGGGATTGCGGCGTGACCATCCCCCCTGGGGGGTGATTTCTCGCTTTCTGTCTCTACGTCTCTCTCTGTCTGTCTGGCGAGCGCACGTGCCCTACAGTGAAAATCTCTCAAAAAAAAAAAAAAAGAACAAACAAAAAACAAAAACATAATGTAGAAGTTTTTAACTTGGCTTGCTAGAAGCTTCATGTTGATCAGAATGAGGAGGAACTGCTTTCTTGTTTTAGAATATAATGATTCAGTTTTCAGTTTGAACCTTTAGGCTGCCATGAGGAGACCTGTGCTTGAAAATGAGGTCTAGATCTCTTTGGGAAGAAAAATTAGAACTGAAGATGAAGATCTGGGAGTAAGGTTCATTGTGGATGTATTTGGAGTCTTAGAGGAGTGAATTATGTATAGTAAGTAACATTTAAGAGAAGGTGGAAAATAGATGCTTGAAGAATGTATGTTGTTTAAAATTGATCCCTTTGTTCTTAGGTAGCATCTATAATTTCTTCTGGTTTCTTTTTTAATTAAATGATTGAACAACAACAAATAATAAAACTAATATTATAGTGAGAATAGCAATTTTTTTAGCTTCAAGTGTGATCCTTTAGTGAGGACAGCAATTTTTTTAGCTTCAAGTGTGATCCTTGTGAAGAAGCTGTTATGTCTCAGGTTTAAGTGTAGGGTTTGGATATAATATTTGATCATTTTCATAGAAAGACATAAAATACATCAGGACTTTGCAATGACTCAATATTATTCTGATAGCATGACTACTTACATTTTAGATATCTCTGTACAGATCTGTTTTAGACACGCAATATGCTTATGACATTTTTACAAAGCAGATAAAACCTATACTTTGTTTGAACTTGGGTAAAATCATTGAGTTAGATACAAAGAGGAACTAACTATCTTGCCCCCTTTGTCATTTGCTTGTAGCTTCTCATACATCAGAATTTTTCAACCTTGGCATAGTTGATATTTTGGGCTAGACAGTTCTTTGTGTGTTATAGAATGTTTAGTAGCTTTCCGAGATCTACCACTAGATGGCAGTAGCACCTCCTACTCTCCCAATGTTCAACCAAAAATGTCTCTGGGCATTGCCAAACATCCTGTGGGGCAAAATCCCCTCTAGTGAGAACCATTGCCTTGCACAACAAGTGTTGTATCACTTATTTCTCCAGTTAGTCTTCTTTCTACTTTAGTTTTGGAAACTCATGGCTATTTTGTTCTGTTCTCATTTGATAAACAATTTCTTAAACATCTTTGTTGCCTGACATTTAAATTCATTGCACTTTTTTTCCCCCTGTAAGATGGTGATAGATGTCTTGGTTATATTGGTTATTGCTTTCAGATAGTTTTTGCTTTTGACAGCTCACTTGGTAAACTCAAATTTATTTCTGTAGAACTAAGATTTCTCTATCAGTTAAATATAGCTTTAATATTTATTTTAATCTAGATACATGCTGATAAATTTAGCGAAATTAAAATGCCTTACTCCTTAATTATACATTAGAACATGTAGCTTGAAAGGATGTTTTTGTATCCTTGTTTATAATTCAGCAAGATTCTATATTTCAAGTTTGATAAATCATTAATATTTACTTTTGAAAGGGTTCAGTCTCTGTATTTTATAATATTTTGCCCTTATTTTAAGGAATTATTAAAAATGATTGATTATTGAATTTTGAATTATTTGATTATTGAATATTGCCAATTTTCCTTATCTCATAATTAAAAAAACTCTATTAAAAATGAATTTAAATATACCTGAGACAAATATTTTATATATTTAAAAATTCTATAGTCTTAATTTTTTGTACTTTTTATTATTTCTATTTTTTATGAAGTATTTATTGAGAATTTTACTGTATGTTTTATAGGCATGAAATTGATATGCTTTTTGCTGAAGTTAGCTTTACTTTCTAATAGGTATTTCAGTTCATTTTACTCATGGAATCTATGTCATTGCTGACTCTACATTCAATAATTCGAAACTATATATTTTAAAAATACTATTTTCTAAAATTTTTTAGCAAGTGTTTTATTAATTTTTATAAAGGTACTTTGAAATTCCTGGTAGTACAGTCTAGTATTTCAAATTAATATAAGTAATTTGAGGTACAGTGCGATAAGGAGTGCCTTTTAAATTTCTGAATTGTTGCTCTGTAAAAACAAAAGAGTTAGGGGCCGGCAGGTGATATGTTGGTTAAAGGTGTAAGACTCCCACATGGCTGACCACAGTTCGAGTCCTGGACTGGCGGCTTGCTTTCTCACTTTCTTTCTCTCTCTTGCTGGCCTAATAAATTAAATAAACAAAGCTAAATTAAAAAAAAAAAATTCTTTAAAAAGCCCGAGAAGAGTTAGTATATATTGTTTTCTCAATTGACACAATTGAGTGTTGATTTCCAGAGAGGATTATGTAAGTTAGATAGTTAATAGTTATTATAAAATAAAACAATACTTAAAACATCTTTTAAAATTTGTCACTAATATCTTGTACCTGTTACAAGATATTTTAAAACTGTATAATTTTAAACTTTCCTAAAATGAAATAGCTTAAATTGATGTTGATTTCTAAGTGATCTCTTACTCATAGATACTTATATAAATAAATAAATAAGTAATGGAAATAAATGATTTGTCTGTAAGAATGAAATTTTCTTTGATAGAAGTTGTGAATGGAGTGGTTGGGATGGGCATAACTACATAGGCTCACTATTCCTTTTTTAGTCCATTCTCTCTCACTGACATTCTTTTTGACCCTTATTCTTTTTGATCCCTCCCTTCTATAGTGAATAACTCTTATTAAGAGGTCTATGATAGTTCTTTTTTTTTGGAGAGGTTTTTGCTATAGGGCATGTGTGCTCACCAGAAAGACAGAGAGAGACAGAGAGACAGCAAGAAATCACCCCCCAGGGGGAATGGCCACGCTGCAATCCCTTCTCCTCCATTCTCCTCTCGGGATCTTGGGCATGCACGCACTCACGCCTGGCATGAGTTTAAGCCGTCGGGTCCAGGACTTGAACCGCGGTCGACTACATGGGAGTCCAGTGACATAGCCATTACGCTAACTGCTGGTCCCAAGAGGTCTATGATATTTCTTTCAAATGTATGTTTTCCTCCCTAGATAATTATTTATTTAATTCCATTTGTTGTTGTTGTTGTTGTTATTATTAATATTATTTAAATTTGACCAGACTGATACAGAGAGAGAGAGAGGGAAAGTGAGAAAGCAAGCCACCAGGTCCAAGACTCAAACTACGGTCAGCCATGTGGGAATGCAGTGCCTTTAATTACCACACCATCTGCCTGCCCCTCAAATATACTCTGTTAGGAAAACAATTAAATTAAATTTCATCAGAATCTGTTCATTAATGGGTTGACAACTGGAACATTTTACTGTTTCAATACTTCTGAAAAATACAAAACAAGTCTAAACATATTTATTTGTGATCATCCTGAAGTATATCTGTTACCTAAATTAATCACTCAGGACAAATACAGATGTAAAAATTTTTATTGAAATAAATATTTATTTGTTGGGGACCAGCAGTTAGCGTAATGGCTATGTTGCTGGATTCCCACGTAGTCAACCATGGTTCGTGCCCTGACCCGGTGGGTTAAAACTCAGGCCGGGCGTGTGTGCATGTGGGCCCAAGATCCTGAGAGGAGAATGGAGAAGAGATTGCGGCGTGGCCATCCCCCCTGGGGGGTGATTTCTCGCTTTCTGTCTCTCTGTCTCTGTCTGGCGAGCGCACGTACCCTATAGCTAAAACCTCTAAAAATGAAAAATGTGTATTGTTAAAATACAAGACTGGGGATGGATATCTTACAAGTTCTACAGGTAGAAGGGGTTTCCTATCAATTTCAGTGTTTTGTCTTTCCAAGCAAAATTTAAGTTGTCATCGTATGAACTTCTCTTTGAAATACTGGGCTTTTGGAAAAGTTACGATGCATTTTTGCATAGCACAACACGTCATGACTTTCTCAACAACCTAATAAGTGATCCTGTGACTAGAGATTTTGCAGTTTTTCTCAAATTTATAAAAATATTTTAGAATGCAATATGGCTTCCATATTAAAAAAACTTTGATGAGTATACTTAGTAGTTTTTCCTTCTTAAATATCTTTCTCATAATATCCTGTTCTCTGTTTCCTTCACTGAATTAGCATACTTGCCTCTCCTTTAGTATATCCTGTGCCTTTCTTTTATATGTGTTTCTGTTTATATTTAATTCGTGTTGCAAAATCACTTGAGTTACTATTGTTCATCCTTCATTGTTTCTGATGAGAGGACCCATGTTAGCCTGATGGGATATCCTTTGAAAGTAACTTGACATTTCTCTCTCGCCAATTTATCCTGTTTCTGTCTGTGGTTTTGGTCAATCTTGTTAGGATGTGCCTTGGAGGAGAGCTTCTTGGGTTGATTCTATGTGGAGTCCTTTGTATTTCTCGTGTCTGGATATTTGAATGCCTGTCTAGGTTTGGAAAGTTTCCTTCGAGGATTTCATGGAATAGATTATCAATACTCTTATTAGTTTCTTCACCTTCTGGGATACCTATTATCCGGATATTTGCATGTCTAATGGTAGCTAGTATTACTCATATGTTATTCTCATTTTCTGGGTTTCTTTTCTCAGTCTTTTTGGTGAATTTTTCTAGGTCAGAGGTTCTATCTTCTACATCTGAGATTCGATCTCCTGCATAATCTAATCTGCTTTTAATACTTTCAAGAGGCTTTGACTTTTTGTTTTGTAACCTTCATCTCTAACTGTTTTATGGTGTGTATTTTCTTTTTTTATGGTGTGTATTTTCTCTTTTCAATCATGCAAGAACTTCCTCACCTCCTGGAACTTACCTCTTTTCTTCTGTATCTTCTGGAATTTGTTTTCTCTCTTCTCTTGCTTCTCTGTTAGCTTTGTCAGTATGAATATTTAAAATTCTTTACCTGACATTTCTATCACTTCCACTGTCTGTGGATGATGAAAGACGGTTCTTTTCCCTTGGGGGAAAGATATTTCCTTGGTTTCTCATATTTCTTGTGCCTCTGTGGTTGTTTCTGGTCATCTGATAGATTAAATGTTTCTTCCTACTTTCTTTGAGTTAATTGTGAGTGTTAGAGGTATGTGGGAAGTGACGACCTGCAATATCTCTGCAGATGTTTCCCTGATCCTCACCAAGCAACCTGCACTTCTGTTGATGGAGCTGGATATTGAAAAGTCTTTCCAGTTTCGGAAGGATAGGTGCACCTGGGCTGAGATGCAGGGATTCAACCAAGAGTTCAGAGGTGTGTGGGAGTAGATGAGCCACACTTCCTACAGCTCTGTATATTCTCTGGTGGTATAGTCACGTTTGGCTAATTTATTGAAGATTTCTGCAACTGTAAGCTCATATGCTTCACTTTACTGTGAGATACTTCTTTGCCAGTTTCTCCTCTACTACTGTGTTTTGCAATGTGGTATCCACAGAAAGATTTGAATTCAGATTGATCAAGATGAGTTTCTCCCTTTCTGTAACAGTTAGTTCAGTTGGTGTTGAGGTTTTTTATGACCCTAAAAGTATTCAGATGTTTTGCTGCTATGCACTTAGTCCTGTCTAGACAATCAATGTTTGGAAGCTTGCTTCATTAGGTATTGGGCTGGAAGATGAGGTTTAGAGCAAAGGCTTTTGCAGTTCAAGGAACAGGGCTGGATCTACCTCAGATGCACATGGATTCTTGCTTCACTAGGTGTTGTTTACCCACCAGTTATGAAAACATGTTCACACAGATATTCAGGAACCATCACTCAAGACAGCCAAAACCTGTAAGCAACCCAAGTTATCCATCAACTTGGAAATGCATAAGTGATAATGTGATTGATTCTACATGATCAGTAGAATGTGGTATATGCACATCAATAGAATATACACAACAGTAGAATCCTACTAAGTAATAAAAGGGAACTACTAATAGGTGTACCAGGGAAGATTGATCTCAAAAACCTTATGTTAGCTATTTCTTATATGTTCTAGAAAAAATATAATGGTAGCTAAAGAAAGCAGATTACTGTTGACAGAGAGTGAGGAGACAGAATGGATTGCAAATATTAGAAAGAAACTTTTCGAATCTTTGAAATGTTCCATATTATGATTTCAGTGGTGGCACATGACTGAATTTGTTAATTTTCTTCATTGTGAATTACCACTCAATAAAGGTAAACAAGAAAAAAATACTTCCGTTTTTATAGTTCACTAGGGCACGTGCACTTGTCAGAGAGAGAGAAAGAGAAAGTAAGACATCACCCCCATGAGGAGAATACCACACTGCAGTCCCTTCTCTTCCATTCTCTTCTCAGGACTCAGCACATGTGCACTTGTGGCAGTCATAATTTTCAAGTCACCAGATTTGAGACTTGAACCTCTCAGTTTGGCCTTGTGGGATCCAACCCCTTAACCTCCATACCACCTGCTAGCCCAGAAAAAACAGTTTTTAAACAAAATTACCAAGTTTCTTTTTTTCATTCATAAAAAGATTGGGTAGAATAATTGGGTTTTATTCTTTTTCTGGACTTTAACAAACAAGGATTTGTATGTTTTTGGTAGGAAAAGGAGAAAGGCCATTAATAAGACAGTAGATAGCTAGGCTCATTTGTTGGTTGAAGATAACAAAAGTTATGTTCAGAAAAGAAGTAATAATTTTTCTTTATAAAAAATATGGGACCAGCAGATGGTGTAGCAGTTACATTGGTGGACTCTCACATGGCTGACCACGATCTGAGTACTGGACCTGGTGGCTTGAAACTCACACTGTACACATGTTCATGCATGCCCAAGATCCTGGGAGGAGAAGGGATTGTGAAGTGGTCTTCCCACTTTCCCTCTTGGTGTTTCTGTGTCACTTTTTGTCTTTAGCAAGTGCAAGCACCCTAAAGCCCCCCAAAAAGAAGTCATATTATGTTTAATAAATTGAATGTTGAACACTTTAGGTTCTTACTAACTATTATCATAATTTTAATTCCCTTTAGAAATATAAACCTGGTCGTTGTGATGATATCTTGAAATGGAAGCCTCCCAGTCTGAATTCTGTGGATTTTCGCCTCAAGATAACAAGAATGGGAGGAGAAGGGTAAGTGTACACTTTTGTTCTTCCACAGTTTTTACATGAAATAATATTTGTATAAAACTTTTATATATACCTTATAATACTTGCAGAAAAGAAAATATTTTATAATATACTTGTTACATATATACATATCTATCTCATTTTCACAGATTACTTTTTTGACTTTTAAAAGCTAACATTTTGTGGCATCCTTTAAGCTCTGCTAATTTTAGCTTTAAAACCCTATTTTAAAAGAATGTAAGCATTAATAATATGAAATAATGAGTTGTTAAATTATAAAAGTAAAAAGAGATTTTATTTAAAAATAATCCTGTGAAATGAATCATAAATGTAAGATATATATGAGGGGGCTTCAAACATTTCATGGAAGAATATACATAAAGTATAAGTTTATTTTAACCTAAAACGTTTTCGAAATCAATACATGAATTTTTTTATAATATGAATTTTCCATGAACTTTTTGAAAAGCTGTTTTGCTGTTATAGATAAATATTATACACAACAGTAGAATCCTACTAAGTAATAAAAGGGAACTACTAATAGGTGTACCAGGGAAGATTGATCTCAAAAACCTTATGTTAGCTATTTCTTATATGTTCTAGAAAAAATATAATGGTAGCTAAAGAAAGCAGATTACTGTTGACAGAGAGTGAGGAGACAGAATGGATTGCAAATATTAGAAAGAAACTTTTCGAATCTTTGAAATGTTCCATATTATGATTTCAGTGGTGGCACATGACTGAATTTGTCTGTTAATTTTCTTCATTGTGAATTACCACTCAATAAAGGTAAACAAGAAAAAAATACTTCCGTTTTTATAGTTCACTAGGGCACGTGCACTTGTCAGAGAGAGAGAAAGAGAAAGTAAGACATCACCCCCATGAGGAGAATACCACACTGCAGTCCCTTCTCTTCCATTCTCTTCTCAGGACTCAGCACATGTGCACTTGTGGCAGTCATAATTTTCAAGTCACCAGATTTGAGACTTGAACCTCTCAGTTTGGCCTTGTGGGATACAACCCCTTAACCTCCATACCACCTGCTAGCCCAGAAAAAACAGTTTTTAAACAAAATTACCAAGTTTCTTTTTTTCATTCATAAAAAGATTGGGTAGAATAATTGGGTTTTATTCTTTTTCTGGACTTTAACAAACAAGGATTTGTATGTTTTTGGTAGGAAAAGGAGAAAGGCCATTAATAAGACAGTAGATAGCTAGGCTCATTTGTTGGTTGAAGATAACAAAAGTTATGTTCAGAAAAGAAGTAATAATTTTTCTTTATAAAAAATATGGGACCAGCAGATGGTGTAGCAGTTACATTGGTGGACTCTCACATGGCTGACCACGATCTGAGTACTGGACCTGGTGGCTTGAAACTCACACTGTACACATGTTCATGCATGCCCAAGATCCTGGGAGGAGAAGGGATTGTGAAGTGGTCTTCCCACTTTCCCTCTTGGTGTTTCTGTGTCACTTTTTGTCTTTAGCAAGTGCAAGCACCCTAAAGCCCCCCAAAAAGAAGTCATATTATGTTTAATAAATTGAATGTTGAACACTTTAGGTTCTTACTAACTATTATCATAATTTTAATTCCCTTTAGAAATATAAACCTGGTCGTTGTGATGATATCTTGAAATGGAAGCCTCCCAGTCTGAATTCTGTGGATTTTCGCCTCAAGATAACAAGAATGGGAGGAGAAGGGTAAGTGTACACTTTTGTTCTTCCACAGTTTTTACATGAAATAATATTTGTATAAAACTTTTATATATACCTTATAATACTTGCAGAAAAGAAAATATTTTATAATATACTTGTTACATATATACATATCTATCTCATTTTCACAGATTACTTTTTTGACTTTTAAAAGCTAACATTTTGTGGCATCCTTTAAGCTCTGCTAATTTTAGCTTTAAAACCCTATTTTAAAAGAATGTAAGCATTAATAATATGAAATAATGAGTTGTTAAATTATAAAAGTAAAAAGAGATTTTATTTAAAAATAATCCTGTGAAATGAATCATAAATGTAAGATATATATGAGGGGGCTTCAAAAATTTCATGGAAGAATATACATAAAGTATAAGTTTATTTTAACCTAAAACGTTTTCGAAATCAATACATGAATTTTTTTATAATATGAATTTTCCATGAACTTTTTGAAAAGCTGTTTTGCTGTTATAGATAAATATATACATTTTTTTTTTTACTTTGAAGGAAAGTAACTCCATGTTAGTATTGCATATCGAAATATTTATCCATACTTTATTGGGAAACTTTTTTGTTTTGGTTACAGAGCATGTATGTGTATTTGCCAGGGAGAGAAGGAGAGAAAGGGAAAGTGAGAAGGATGCCCTCAGGGGGCATGGCCATGCTGTAGTCCATCCTCCTCTTAGGATTTTGGGAACATACACACAAGTACCTAGCACGTTTCTCAAGCTGCCAGGTCTGGGACAGGAACCATGTGGTAGGCCATATAGGATTCAGCTGCCTTAACTGCCACATCATTGTCATATATATATAGATAGATAGATAGACAGATAGACAGACAGATAGATAGAGTTTTATAAGGAAGTTGTATCCCATAAATTTTTAATGCAAGTTATCTAAGTAAATGAATTTTGATAAAATACGAATCACAACAAGGAGATTGTAAAAAGAAAGTAAATAAGATAATGCTAGCAAAGAGATTTAAGTTTACCAGTACTTGTTCTGAGATTCTTTTTACTTGAGAACGGTAAAACAGATTTTTTTTGGTAGCTAATAGAATAGATAATATGTTAACAGTTATAGCTGTACAGAATCTATAACATTAAAACTAATCTTTTAAGAGACTCTGTATCAAAGAAAGGATATTGTGAAATAGGGTATGTCCTAAGTAAAATGGAGTTTAACAAGGTAAGTGGATTTTAATTTAAAAAAAAAAGAGAGAGACTATTTTACATCCTTAAATGTTTGTGAATTAATTTGCCATTGGAACTTAATGACAAAATATTGTTAGGGCAGTTATCTGGAGTCCCCAAAAAGGCATTTAGCTCTGTATTGGTCTGACTTTAATACAAGAATAGATACTTTTAGACTATTTATAAGAATGGATGAAATACACACATGTGTGAGTGATTTTTTTTTTATCAGTTTCCAAAAATATTTCGTTCTTCTAAATGTTGGATAAATATTGATACATAGTAAATCTAAAGTTATTGTTTTTAATCATGGTGTCTAGAGTTAGATATTCTGGGTTGCCAGTTCACTATGGGACCAATACCTCAATAATACAAGCTGGTTGTAGGCTTTATATATTCTTTTGGAAGTGCTTTATAAAGGACAACCCCACTTTTAAAACAATAGTGGCTGAGGAATTCTAATTCTGAAGCCTGGGCCACCTTTTTTCCTGTTTTATAAATACACAGGTGAAAATGATTCTCTTGAAAGTAAGACTTCAGGATGAAGTAAATGTTTTAAATTGCCTTACTACTAAATCTTTTACTTTTCCTGATCCTGTATTTATAATATTTGGTTAAGAAATATAATCATTTGTGTGTTTTTCTTGATTGTCTTATGAGTTTTAAAAGATTATTTTTACCTTTTAGAGATCATGATTTGTAGCATCAATAAAATCTGTATGAGGCCAAAGGTAGAATGCACATTTCTCTAAGTAGCAAATAGTCATATTAAACTTCTTCTAAATATAGCAAAATGTAATTTGGTTTAGTAGTTTGTCATCTTGGTTTTTCTTTTGTCTTTATATGTTTTAAATCTATTTTGACTTTATACATTTGTTCAATTTATGTCTTTTTTAAAAAATTGAATTTTGATTGTATCTTTAAAAGACATCACAATGTTACAGTTTAAGGTGATTTTGGAATAGGAACATGCAAGTTACATCAGTGTCAGTATATTATTTATATATTATTTATGTAACATGAGTGTCCGTTTTTAAAAATGGTTTTTTAATATGAAACATAATTGAAAACTATTTCATGAAACATGTATTATTCAGTTAATCAGAGTAATAGCTTTTTCATGTAAAGAATATTGTGCACTATCGCAGTTTTTATTAAATAAATGAGTTTATACATAATGCTTAAGAGCAGCTCAGTATGTTAGAAAGCATTATAACTTACATACCTTGAAAAGAGAAGAGTAGTTATGTCTAAATTTATAAGAATCATAGCATGTACCAGCAGAGTGGAGCTAAGATATTAAAATGTCAGGAGATAAACTCACTTCTTTTCTTGATTACACTTAAAAATATTTCTACAAAGCTTGAAATGGAATGGAATGTTTTGAAAGGTATAATGTGAATACCAATCTTTGAAAATGTCTGCAGTGAATTTTTTTTTTTTTTTTTAGAGATTTTTGCTGTAGGGTGTGTATGCTTGCTGGAGAGACAGAATGAAAGAGAGAGACAGAAAGCAAAAAATTACCCCCTAGGGAGAATGGCCACACCATAATCCCTTCTCCTCCATTATCCACTTGAGATTTGGGGCTTACATGCATACATTGCTGGCATGAGTTTCAAGTTGCTGGGTCCCTGACTTGAACTGTGGTCAGCCTCATGGGAGTCCAATGCCTTAACCACAATGCTACCTGCTGGCCCTAGTGATTTTTTTTTTTTTTTGGAATGAGTCTCAGTCTTTCTTCATATGGGTTTGAATTTTACTCAGCTGCTAAAGTAATAATACAGATTTCTTTTAGTTTGAAATGTAATGCAGATAGAAAAATCTATTCTATTGAATGCTGTGTTGATGGCAATTAAAATTTCAAATTTGTTTCTATCACTCCTTATATAATTTCTGAAAATTTGAGGTATATTAGCATTGATTTACCATTACCTAAAATGACTTTTGCATGTCTTAGCAGTTTATATTGTGGTATATTTTATAGATGTATAATATAATTTTTTTTCACCCAAGAGCTATTCATTGTTTCAAAAATACTGTGGCTTTCTATTAATTAATCTGCAGTTGAAACCATGGTCATTCTTAGAAGGTGGAATTACAAAGATAGTCTGTACTCTAGAAATTACAGCCTATTGAGCATCATGTCAGTGACTTATTCTGAGCCATATAAATCTAATATTTATATAGCATAGTAGTTAGAATGCAGTTTCTAAAACTAGACTGCTTGATCTCTTTATCAGCTGTGTGACTTTGAGTACATTATTTTTTTCTGTGCCTCAGGTTCTTCATCAGTATAAGAATTAGTCTCAAAAAACTTTTATGAGGGTTAAATGAGCTAATGTATATGAAATATTAGAAAAGAACCTGGCACATGGTAAGCATTTAAATGTTAGCTATTATTTTGTTTTAATTAATATAGATTTAAAAGTTCATATTCCCTTCTTGCTGCTCCTAACAGTTCTTCCTGTTACTTACTACACCATTAAGTCAAACTTTCTTTTTTTTTTTTTTTTTGGAGAGATTTTCACTGTAGGGCGCGTGCGCTCGCCAGACAGACAGAGAGAGACATAGAGACAGAAAGCAAGAAATCACCCCCCAGGGGGGATGGTCACGCCGCAATCCCTTCTCCTCCATTCTCCTCTCGGGATCTTGGGCACGCACGCACACGCGCCCGGCGTGAGTTTTAAGCCACCGGGTCCGGGACACGAACCACGGTCGACTACGTGGGAGTCCAGCGACATAGCCATTACGCTAACTGCTGGTTCCCTAAGTCAAACTTTCTATGTGCATAATTCCCTGTTTGGTTTCAGTCTCTGTTACAACAGTTTTTCTCTTTAAAAATGCATATGCCTTTAACTTGTTTGTGTAATTAATCATAAACTGTTAATCACCTGGAGAGCAAACACACAACAAATTCCCATAACTCTGTGGAGTTTTTTTTTTTTCATAGCAACTTTCTTAAAGTAATGTTGGCAATCATATAGCAGTTAAGAATGTGAGTTATTGACCAAGACTGACTAGATCCACATTTCAGTTCTACTTAATTCTGTTGTCTTGTTATTTTATCTGTCTAAAATTCGTCATCTGTAAAATATTCACAAGAATAGTACTTATGTTATAGACTGTTGTGAAGATTTATTTATAGTCAATATTTAATTGCATGTCTGAACAAAGTAAATATGGGTTCTGCCCTTATAGACTTTAACAAGCTAGTAGGCTAAAATACAAAAATAAGACTGCTTTCTGAGGTTTTATGGGGATTAAATAAATGAGGCCTGTAAATTCAGCACAACACTCCATAAATGCTTACTTTTTTATTTTGATTAATTTAACCTCCGCACAACATATAGTTAAGTCCTGGTTAAAAACAGACCCTGTATTATGAACTAGGTGGAAGAAAGTGCTCCAAATGAAGAAGCCCCACTTTGCTATGAAAATAAGTTGTTTTCCTCCTTTTAATAAAATGAAAATACATTGTAAACCAGCAGTGAAATTTATTTTCTTACTGGTCACATTGAAGTGATCAACAATGTCCCCTTTGACTAGAGTATGAGCAAGTAAGCATTCTTCTAAATTGTTTGATAGAGATGCACATTTGTACAACTCTTTTTTTTAAGTTTTTATTATGGGGCACATGTGCTGGCGGGGTGGGTGGAGGAAAAAGGGCTACACTAAAGTGCAGCTACACTAAAGTCCGTTCTCCTCCATTCTCCTCTCTCTAGGGCATGCATACACACGCTCCGGTGTGTTTTTCAAGCCGCTGGATTCAGGACTTGAACTGCCAAGTTGGCCATGTGGCATCCAGCCGCTTTAACCACCATTCCACTGGTTGGCCCTGTACAGCTCTTTTAGTGGGCAGTAAGATAATATGTATCTTGAGAAAATATGCTCCGACTTTTGTGGCAGGAGAGATCTTGTTGTCTATATAGTTGTGTTTCTAGTACTTAGTATGATGTCTTGTAGAGCAGGCACTCAAGGTATACCGATAGAAGGTGAAATGTATATACAAGCAAAAGTACAAAAAGTATATGCATTAGAATTGTATTGACATATCATTTATAATAGTGAAAAACTGGAAATACTTAGTATCTTTCACTTTAACAGTCTTTTTAAAAAATATAATTGCACATATGTGTTACTGTGTTGTTTTCACATGCATTCAAAATAGCATCCCAAAAATTTCTAATAATTTATAACTCAGTTTAGTGTTTTGAGATACAGATTTTCTTTCTTTTTCTTTTTCTTTTTTTTTGGAGAGGTTTTTGCTATAGGGCACATGAGCTCACCAGAAAGACAGAAAGAGACAGAAAGCGAGAAATCACCCCTCAGGGGGATGGCCATGCCACAATCCCCATGCATTCAAAAGAGCATCCCAAAAATTTCTAATAATTTATAACTCAGTTTAGTGTTTTGAGATACAGATTTTCTTTCTTTTTCTTTTTCTTTTTTTTTGGAGAGGTTTTTGCTATAGGGCACATGAGCTCACCAGAAAGACAGAAAGAGACAGAAAGCGAGAAATCACCCCTCAGGGGGATGGCCATGCCACAATCCCTTCTCCTCCATTCTCCTCTTGACATCTTGGACACGCATACACACGCACTAGCGTGATTTTAAGCCACCGGGTCTGGGATTCGAACCACCATTGACTACATGGAAGTCCAGCTACATAGCCATTACGCCATCTGCTGGTCCCAAGATACAGATTTTCTTAGAGCTTTGAGACTTCTTATAGCTAGCATCCAACTTGTTTGATTTTACATTCATGCATAGTTGTGTATATCAGTTTGGGTCTAGTAAAAAATAGAAACCATAGTAATTATTTTAGCAGAATGAATTTTATATGAAGAGCTGTTATCAGTTACTAAAGAACTGAAAAGGCAAAAGACTTGCAGAGGAAGCAAGCACTGTAGGAAGCATCTGCCATGCAGAAGGCTGGGGGCGCAAAGGAATGATGATGGATTATTAAGATTTTTGGACTGGAGGGAGCCCTGAGGAGTTAGTTAGTTAGTTGCTACTAGTGTTCTTGTCTCAAGATATCGAAAGAGGGCTCCTGTGGCTTTGTGTTCAGACTTCTGAGGAAAGGGTTACTGGGCAGAAGGTGTTGATGTTTCAGAGTAGGTTCAATAAACCTGATTCTAGGGCTGTAGAAAAAACTACATCGGAACCAGATACTGGACTCAGCTGCCACTCCCAATTTAGAAAACCTTTGCTGTAAATAGGAGAGAAAAGCTCCCTTCTCTTTTCTAGTCTTATAGCATCTAGTTTATTATGGGTGATTTAGGGTTGTTACATTATTACTTGCTTCCCAGTCTCTTCCCAGTAGCAATCCAGGATCTATTTCTGAAAAGAATAATGATATTCAGAAAATGGCGTGGTTTTATGGCTCTGCTGCAGCAGCATAGGCAATAGGGTACCACTGCATGATACTAGAGCCATGTGGGAAGCCCCAGAATTAGTTCCCAGGTTTACCTGACAGAACATGCCAGGCATGCCTGTGGGCCACCCGTGATCCTGGCTGGTTGGAAGGCTGGGATGGGATTGTGGCATGGTGAAACCCAGAAGGGGTAATGCCTACCCCTTTACCCTTCCAACCCCCAATAAATAAACTTGAGAAGAGTGAGAGAGAGGAAGACTATACTATAACCTGGGCTTGTTCTTTTGTTCTAATGCCAAGTTAAAAATGGTAGCCTAAAAGTTTCTTGATAAGTAAGTTAGAGTACTGCTCCAAAAATCTACAAAGGCTTGATAAGTTTTGTGATCTCTCTCTTTTTTAAAAATTATTTTCTTTCTTTGTTTATTCGTTTATTTGTTTTTATTTGACCAGAGAAGGACAGAACGAGAGTGAGAGAAAGAGAGAAAGCAAGCTGCCAGGTCTGAGACTCAAACCGTGGTCGGCCATGTGGGAGCCCAGCGCCCTTAATCACCATGCCACCTGCTGGCCTCTATGATCTCTTTCACCTTGGAAAGACCATCTTGTTAGGCCTAAGACTTGGAACTCCTAGAAACTTTACATAAATGAACTGTTTAATTCTTATGGGTTTTATCTCTTCTGTCTTGCATATGTCTCACTAAGATGCCTAAAGAAATTTGTACTTCCTCCTTATCACTTCTAATTTCCTTAAGTCCAAAGTCACCAGCATTGTGGATCAGTGATTTGTCCTGTTTAAAGTCAAGTAAGCAGACAGACAGACAATAATAAATGGTGGAATGTGGAAAATGGGAACCCGCAAGCATTGATGTTGAGATTGTAAATTGGCATAGCTACTCTGGCAGGTGTAGTCCTTCAGAATGTTAAAAATAGCCTTACAATGTGACACATCCTTTCCATTCTTAGGTACATACCTAATAGAAATGAAAACATATGTACACACTGAAACTTGTACATACATTTTCTTAGCAACATTATTAATAATAGCCAAAAGGTGGAAACAACTCAAACATCTATCCACTGATGAATGGATAACTGCAAATTAATATAGCTCTTCTGTTTTATCAGACTAATATAGTGAATCCTCTTAATCAAAGGAGTTCTACAATTAAAATCATTGGATTTCAATTCCTATCTTTGCCATTCTTTACTCAAATTACTTAATCTCTCTGTTACTTGTGTTTCTGTAGCTCTATTAATATAATGTGGATAATAGTGCCTCCTTCTTGTGGGAATTTAATGACATAATATGTGTAAAACATTTAGACTGTTTCATATTACGTAATAAATACTGAGTATATGTTTACCATAAAAAAAAGAGGGCCACTTTCTCTGTGGATTATACTATGGCAGAGAGTAGAAGAACAGAATATTATGCCATGAGATACACTGTTGCCCATGCCAGGCAAAGACAGTTGTCTTCTGATAATACGTCAAATTGACAGATACAAAAGTATTTGCCAGCTTGTAGTTGTATATTAGATTTCAGAGGCTGTGTTGATTTGTTTCATTAAAGATAACATGCCTGGAGCTGGTCACATAGTGCAGTGGTTGGGCACTGTACATTGGAAGCCAGATCGGACATGACCCATCATAGTTCCAGTCCTGATGGAGGAGGCTTGAAAAACATGCAGGATAGGTGGGGGTGTGCATGCACCTAAAATCCTTATGGAAGGAGAAGCGGAAGAAAAAGTATTGTGGTTTGACCACACCATGTTGGAAGGTGCATTCTTTCTCTCGTGCATGCACACACAATTTAAAAAAAAGATGAAATGTCCAGAATGCAGCTGTAGATGGTTTAACAACCTGATTAAATGTTTGATAATCCATAGTCATTTTAAATCTTTTATGGTGGCACCATCTCTGTACCCTCCTTGGGGGTGCATTATTACTTTGGTTTGTTCTTCTAGTTGGAAGGGCATCTTGTAGGAGATTTCATTTGTCCTTTCCTAATATTAAGGGCTCTCCATGAGAGCCAATGTGGAAATTCTCCCAGTTGCCATGAATTTCTTTTCTAGTTATACAGACGGTCTTCTGTAAGTTATGGAAAGCACATATTATGAAAAAAAAAGCTATGCATGAATTTCAAATATTTTTTTAAAAAATTATTTATTTTTATTATTAATATATATATTTTAAATGTGACCAGAAAGAGACAGAGAGAGAGAAAGAGAAAGTGAGAAAGCAAGCCACCAGGTCTGGCCTTGAAACACAGTCAGCCATGTGGGAGTCCAGCACCTCAACCACCACACCACCAGTTGCTCTCCACCCCCATGAATTTCAAATAGTTTTACACCAAAGTAAATTCATACTTTAATTCCATTTTCCACAAACTTTTTGAAGTCCCTTCATGCACCTAGTAACTAAGGTCCACAGACATTTTTCGTGGATATACTATTCCACTTAGATTTAAATTTGAGCCAGAAACCCATTTATCAACTGATCTCTCTAAGCTCTGTCTAACCAACAGAACTTAATGGCATCATTTTGGGTCCCTAGCAGTTAGCATCTGTTTGAAGTGAGTGGAAATCCCCAGGAGGTTGGGTGTTCCTTTTTTCCAATGCACAGTCACTCTAGGAAATGCTGCCAGTGCTTTGAAAAACAGTTGAAAGATTTACAACAAAGATCTGTGTTTTTTTTTTTTTCCTATAAAAAGCCATATTTTAGGATTTGTGGACCATATAGTTTCAGTTTCAAGAACTCACCTCTGTCATTATAGTGCAAAATCAAGCAGACAGTATGTACATGAATGAGCATGACTGTGTTACAGTGAAACTTTATTTAGAAAAACAGACATTAGGCCAGCTATGCCCTGTAGGCTATCCTTTTTGCCAGCTGTAGATTTATAGTATGGATACACTTGAACTAGTATTGCAGCATCCTTCTTTAAGAAATCTGGCCTTCTGTCTCTCAAGGGACTCAGCTTTTTAATCAGCAAAGGTCTGTGCATTTGAAGTTGAAAAATGCTAGTTTACTAAGCAAGCACAGTGAAATATATAGGGTTGACTATGTGGTTCTGCTTTATCTCCTGTTAAAAGGTCTTACTACGCTGATTAGAAACTCCTGCCCCCTTTGTGTAGATTTATTTAAAAAGTAGAATGATTAGTTTCTCATGCTTTTTTGAACTGATGTTATTATTATTTTGTTTGTTTTCGGAGAGGATTTTGCTATCAGGTGCATGTGCTCACCAGAAAGAGAGAGACAGAAAGCGAGAAATTACGCCTGCCCCTGGGGGGGGGGGATGGCCACACCGCAGTCCCTTCTCCATTCTCCTCTTGGGATCTTGGGCACACACGCACACATGTCCAGCGTGAGTTTAAGCCACTGGGTCTGGGACTTGAACCGCGGTCTACTATATGGGAGTCCAACAACATAGCCATTATGCCAGCTGCTGTTCCCCTAATGTTATTATTTTTGAGAAAGAGATTATAGTGGGAAAATACGACTCATAATGTTAAAATGTTCTTATATAAGAAAGTATAAAGTCAGCAAGAATATAGCTATATAAACTGTATAGGAGGAAAAAGTCATTGCTTTGCTGAGCAAACCCTTTTTCTCCCCCTACCCTTCCAACTCTATTTTCAAGTGAACTGCTTAACTTTCATTTCTAGTTTATTTAAAAATTATTTTAAAGAAGTGAAATTAGAGGTAAAATATTAATATGATCAATATTAATACATAGAATGCTCAATGACAAGCTATTTGGCATACACATTTTTCCATGTGTTACGTAACATAGGGTATTTTCATATTTTAGCAAATGGTCTGTAGCAAGTGATTTCTTATTTGAAAATATTCTAGTAACCCAGCCATTCTTTAAAACAAATGCTTCCTTGTTTTCCAGTCTCAGTCTTTGCATGGTTACTACTCTCATCATTCTTGACTGTTTTAGCTCTATTCTAACCTGAGAGAGGAAGAGAAAAGCTATGTCTGAATCTTTTTGGTTCCTTTGCCTAGGTATATCTTACATATTAGTAACTCCTTTTAACTCTTTCATTTTGTCCTCCCTACTACTATAGGAAATTTCTCCCAGGCCACCTGTCAAAAACCCAGTATCATAATCAAAGTACGCAGTAGTAACCAGTAAAAAAAAAAGAAGCATGTGATTAAAAAAATATTATTTTATTGAACTTTATGTAAGAGAGAGAGAGAGAAAAGAGGGGATGAGAGAGCAAGCTGCCAGATCTAGGACTTGAACCATGATCAACCATGTGGGAGTCCATTTCCCTTAACCACCATGCCACTTGCCAGCTCCAAGAAACATGTGATTTTAAAACACCTGCTTTTGACCTCACTGGAGCCAAATCAGTTCTTTTCACTTGTTAATTTACAAAAGGGAGATTGATATCAGATTTCTTTCACCATTTGGTTCTTTGGCATTCAATTCTCAAGTGTATTAATTTTAAGACTAGTTTTTACATTGAGAACCTTTTATTTGTGTCATTGGTTCTTAATTTTTGTATATTTTCCTTAATTTCAGTTTATCTAGGTTGTTTTTTGTTATGAGAACTATGTTACCTGGTAGATATTTCTGTTTTATTGTATAGATTAAGTACTTGTTGACTTAGAGTTACATTGAAGGTGGTGGGGCAAAAACTAGTCCAGGCATCTTTTTTTTTTGAGAGAGCTTTTTGCTATAGAGCAAGTACATTCACCGGACAGACAGAGACAGACAGAAAGCGAGAAATCATCCCCTAGGGGATAAGCACTCTGTAATCCCTTCTCCTTCATACTCCTCTTGGGATTTTGGGCACACATGCATAGGCTTTTGGCATGAGTTTTAATCTCCCAGGTCCAGGACTCGAACCACAAGTCACCTATGTGGGAGTCTAGCGATGTAACCGTTACACCGTTTGCTTGTCCCTAGTCTAGCTATCTTAAGAACACAAAATGTAACTGTAGATCCTCTTGAGGAATAGGATAGGGAGAACTGCAAATAAATTTTGAACTCTTTTTTTAGAAGGTTTGTTTCTTTGGGTGTTATGGGTAAAGATATTCTAAAATATTTTGCAAGTGTTACTCATTAAACAAATGTGTATTGATATTGTTGGGAGTCAGGTGTTCTCAGTGAGGAAAGGGGAAGATATGATATGAAATGGAGGATGGTAAGTGAAGAACCTTGTAAGATGAATTAGAATTTTTTAAAGTTAGTTAATTTTTCATGAGAGAGAGAGACAGACAGACAGACAGGCACTCCCAACAAAGTTCTCATGCCATGATCCACTTGTTGCCTTAGCCAGCCTGGGTTATGTGCTCTGCTGTGCACCTAGTTTGTCAGGGAGGTCCCAAGACATGAACCATGTGGGCCCAATTGCCTTACCGGTGTACCACCATCTGGCCCCTGTAGATTAGAATTTTTCAAATAATTGAACACATGCCTTCATATGAATACATATAAATGTGTATGTACATGTGTATGTAATGGGCGATACACACATTAAACATTTCCTTGCTCTGTCCACTGACAGGACCTTGAAGCAAAGACATCCTAGTAATAAGGAACATACCTAGCACCAAGATATTGGTAAAAACACCATTCTTCACTAAAAAGAACCAGCCACCCTCAGAGAAATGGCTTATTCTAGGGTTGTGTAGTGAGGATCAGGATAAGTGCAGGACATCCTATGCCAGGGGGTAAGAAGGTGCCCTTGCCCCTCCAAAGGACATGTCAGAAGGATATAGGAGCCAACTCAAAGGGCTCCTACTGGCCAAGTCTGGACAATATGAGCACCGAAAGGAATGAATTTTAAACCTTGATTAAAAATAGAAATCTGTGAGTCCATACTGATAATAAATGGAGTAAAGAGTAGTTTAGCTTTTAGTTGAATGCTTATTGGTAAATGTGGAACGGGTCCTGGAGTTGGAAAATCATTTTGCCACCACCATATAGTAAATATTGGCTTAAGAAAAATTTAAATGAGAAGCAGGATATTTGTAAAATGGCTTCTATAGATTGCTTAGTACTTAGAAGGGGAACAAATAGTAACAATGCAGTTGGAAATCAGACGACGCCCTGACCAATCCAAATTAACATCCGTAGTAAAGAATAAAGTGGACATCATGTGTTTCACTTACCTAGTATTCTGACTGCAGATGTGTAGCTTGAACCTAATACCCAAGAAACATTAAATGAATCCCAAAATGGAACGCTCTATGTTTATTAAAAGAGAGTCTGTATTGTTCAAATAAGTCAGTATCATACAACATAAAAGTCTTAGGAGCCAAACATAAAATGTTGTGTACAATTTTAGGCCAAATACTATCTAAAGCAGGAGATACTTTTTAAGAAAAGTATGCCTGTGAGGATTGCCTCCTGTACTTCTTTGTCATCTTCTTCCTTGCTGAACATTTATTCATCTATTTCTTATGTACGAGGCACTGGATACTATGCAGTGAGTATTTTCTAAGTTGAATTTCTGAATTAGAATTATCACAGCACTTATAAAATTAATTTTGATTTTTTTTTATCAAAGTCTTTTAATATGGAACAATTCATGAAGACTTAAGCCAAATATTAATCACTTAAAGGCTTTTTTGTTTTCCTCTTCCTTATTAGGAGGGAGTATCTAGATCTTTATAAATGATGCAGTTTAGAGGCAGAATATCAAGTGAGTAAGAACCATCTGAGAGAACTGAATTTGAGGCAGAGTAAATAAAAATAGATTTGGAATCCACTTAAAAATAATTTTGAAATCTTTTCAATCAATTAAATAGTCCTGTGTCTGATGTATAGCACACTTAAAAAAGCATTTTTGTGTGACAGATGGAGATTGCCTAAGAAGGCTGTTACTTAACTATGTGAAGTGATAGGAGTAAAAGTTGCTTTTTGAAGCTTAAGACTGAAAAATTCTAAAGAATATAGGATTAATCGCGAAAGGTATAATTTTGAATTTGACTCATCATAGTTTAAATAGTGTCAAAATCTTATAAGTTTGAGATATGTCTTTTTTTTTAATCTTTTTAACTAGGCACATGCTGTTAGCTTTTGTTACATATTCCTACTTTCATTAGTTTTTAGTTAGAAAATGTAGCTTGTAAAATCTCTTTTTTTATTTGCCTGAGAGTGCAAGTGCTTGCTGGAGAAGAGATGGAGATGAAAAGTGAGAAAGCACTGTCCATGGGAAACGGTCATGCCACAACTCCTTCTTGTCCTCTCCCTCCTATCGGGATTTTGGGCATGCGCACGTGCCTGGCTTATTTTTCATGCTGAGTATATAGTCAGCCATGTGGGATCCAGTTGCCTTAACCACCAAGCCACAGGCTGGCCCTAAAATCTCTTTTGAAAAGGTTGTTAATCTCATCTTTTGCATTATGTTTTAACTTCTCTACATGTTCTGCAGACATATCAATAACAATGAAGTATCTTCACTGTTTAAGGAATATAGTATTTTCTCTGTACTTATTAAAGTGAAGTTTAAGACAATGCATTAGTCAATCTTTTATTCCCCTTACTGTTTCTGCCCCATACAGAAGATATTTGAAAGCTCACATTATATTCTCAACTTCTTGTTGCATACTATTAAGTGCTGTATTGTTTGATTTGTGAAGATTTACAGTTGATCTTCTGTTCCCCAAATCATGCTTTCTGTTATTATAGCATGGGACTTTTTATTCTTTTCATTGTCTTTAGTTTTCAATTCCTTTAAGTCTGATACTATTAGTATTTCTTCTGCTGCTTTCTTTTTTCTTGAATCTGTTGGATATCTCTTTGCCCATCCCTTTATCTACAGCCTTTTGTTTTACTTTTGTGGGTCGAGATCCAAACTATCATGCTGAGATCCTCTGGTTCTAGGACTCAGCAAGTGTATGACTACATATCCTCAGGGACAGTCAGGTTTACACTTTTACACTGTAACACTACCTTCAGTGACTAGTCCTGTTTTTCTTTTGTGTTTTGTTTTCATTTGCTAGAGGGTATGAACTGCCAGGGAGTGGGGAAAGA
>NW_006159949.1:984683-1005866 GCF_000334495.1 Tupaia belangeri chinensis
GCACCCAGTGGGGGATGGCCACATAGCAGTTCCTACTCCATTCCTTTCCTTTTTGAGATTCTGGGCATGCATCATGTAAATGAGCCCCAGTGTGTCTTTCAAGGCCCTAAGTCTGAGTCTGAACAACTGCAGTCGGCCATGTGGGATTCAGCCGCTTTAATCATCACACCACTAGCTGGCCTGACCAATTCTTTTTATAAAATCAGTTGATAATGTAGCAGTCTGGCATAGTAGATGTTAGTTATTAATCCTGGAAGGGAAGGTGGTTTCGATTTTTCTAGAGTTTCAGTCTAGGGATTAAAAGAGTCATGAAAAGCTAGTAATTTCTTTTCTCTGTACTTTTCTGTCCAGCATTTAAAAAAAATTATTATTATTATTTTTTAATACAATCACTATACAACATTTAGCTTTTAGAGATAATTTACCAAACACGAATTACACCTCAGACCAGTCCAGTTGAGAATACTATACATGTTATCATCAACAGGTAATAAACCATTTCTGCGTCCCACAAATGCATTACTTCTCTATTTTTCTCCCTAATTTTTTCCCTACTCTCTTCCCCTCTCCACCCTCCTTCTGTACTGTCTCCAGTGTCCATGACTATTTTCAGTGTGTTTATGCCCACCAGTCTTTGGCCAGCACTTTTTATGACTTTCACTGTGGACAGTTTCTTCATATTGCTCACACCTGGCTCCATATGCACGAAGTAGAGAAAATTTTGAAATCCATGTTTCCTGAGCTTTTCTGATTTTATTACAACTTACTGAAACCTGAAGCAATCTTTAGAGAATATAGAAGCTAGATAGTGGTACAGTGATAAAATGTAGGGCTTGTGTGGCTGACCTACATGGGAGAGTATAGGTTATCATTTTTAAAATAATTTTTTCCATGTAATTACATCAATATTCATTACATTTTCCCCCTGATTAACTTGAAATTTATATGTACTTTCCACTATATAATTATCTTTCTTTTCTCTATATTTATAATAGGATATAGTTTTCTGTTATTATTTGAAAATATAATACTAACCCTTTCCTCCTCCAAAATGTTCATTTCACACTTCCACTCCTATTCTGCAAGAATCTTGGAATAATTTCTTATACTTCACCTTTTTTCTTTTTCTCTAGATGAGATCTTTGGAATGCTTTTATTCTCACTGTCTCTTCCCTATAGGTTTTATTGGAATCACATTCTTTACTTAACAACCTGTTGCTAAGTTTACTAGGTCGTTAAGCGAGTTGATCATTAAACAAAGAATATAAAGGCTGGGACCAGCAGTTAGCGTAATGGCTATGTCGCTGGACTCCCACATAGTTGACTATGGTTCGCGTCCCGGACCTGGCGGCGTAAACTCACGCTGGGCGCGGGTGCGTGCGTGCCCAAGATCCCTAGAGGAGAATGTAGGAGAAGGGATTGCGGCATGGCCATCCCCCCCCGGGGGGGTGATTTCTCACTTTCTGTCTCTCTGTCTCTCTCTCTGTCTGGCGAGTGCACACACCCTATAGCAAAAACCTCTCTTAAAAAAAAAAAAAAAGAACATAAAGGCAGATGTCTTATGATGTGTTGTGGTGCCATAGGATATGTACTTTTTAATAGATAATCACATGACACCACACTAGAATAATGTAATTCTGTTCCTATAAAAAGCATAAATTGGAACCAGCAGATGGCATAATGGCTATGTCACTGGACTTCCATGTAATCAACTGTGGTTCAACCCAGTGGCTTAAACTCATGCCGGGCACATGTGTGTGTGTTCCCAAGATCCCGAGAACAGAATGGAGGAGAAGGGATTGTGGCATGGTCATCCCCTCTGGGTGTGTGTGTGTGTGTGTGATTTCTCACTTTCTGTCTTTCTGGTGAGCACACGCACCCTATAGCAAAAACCTATCCAAAAAAAAAAAAGTATAAATTAAATAAGCACCAGAAAGTGACAAGACGCACCATAACACAGTAATGTAAATCCAGCATAATTGTTTTTATTTATTCTGAATACTACCACTATGGGTGCACAAATTTATTAATTAAATATGTCGTCTTGTAAACTCTTCACATAGTGAATACTAACCGACTGCAAGAATGAGATAAAAGACTTGAAAAAGGGGATTCCCAAGACACCCAGACTGTGAAAGGGGATTGATTTTATGTATTAGAGAAAGGGTAGTAAGCCTGAGCAGTTGTCTAACAGTTAGGTCATTAAGTGAGGAGTGGTTATATTTACTGGAATATTTGCCCCAGTTCAGTTCCGGTAGATATTACTCAAACCCCTTAATAGTTTCATTCTAGACTGTTTTTCAAAGAGTTTCTTACAAAAACGTGTATGTGACTTTCATTTCAAGGATCCCTTTTGGGATCTTGTATATTTCCAATAAATCTACCATTATCCAATTTAAATTTCATAGCATTTATATGTTACAGTATTTGTTACCTATCATTTTTTTCCTTTTCAAGACTCGTTTTGTTCTTTGGAGTATTTTACTTATATGTGGATACTTAAGTAATCTGCATTCTTGCATATCTGCAGATATCTTTTTTTATTCTAACAGGTAAATAATGTCTACCTAGTTAAGTAATTCTTGTGGTGTAATTCATTTTTCCCATTTTTAATTTTCTTTTGACTCTTTTGTGGATTACCTTGTTCCTATTTTTCTTTATTGGCTCCCTGGGACTCAAGTCTGGTTATTGGAGTGCTCTCTGTGGAGTAATCTGTGCAAGAAGGAAAAATAGGTGTTCTTATTTCAGTAGATCAATTATGTAGAGACTTCTAGTCCCCTATACTAAATAGGGAAAACCTCTTGCATCCCCAACTCTGTATAGTCTCCCAAGTGTTGAAAGAAAAACTTCAATTTAATTTAGCAGGGTTTAACTGAGCAAAAATTATTTGAATCATGCACCCCCAGAATGGCATCCAAGGAACTCTGGATAGCCACATGTTGAGGTGACATTTATACACAAGAAAGGGAAACTGACTACAAAAAATGGAAGTGAGGGACTGAAGTAGAGAAATAATTGGATTGGTTACGGTTTGATGTGTGCCTGCATTAACACAGTTTAAAGGGTGGGCTGTTTGTGATCAACTAAAGTATAGCTGCTGTGATTGGCCATAACGGAGCAACTTACCAAGGAAGTAGACTTCCAAGTAAGGTTGTGGTTAGCTTATGAGCTAAAGCAGGAGTTTGGAGGCCTTCTCAGGCCAGTAAAATTTTACACAGGTCAGGCCTCAAATGTGTTCAACCTTAGCTTCTGATGGGTGAGAAGATCAGGCATGTCACCAAGGGCCAGTGTTAACCTTTTCTCTAAGATTTTCACAGATTTCTGTGCATTGTGCTTTTCTCAGGATTTGCTGATTTTCCAATCTTCATCTTGTGATTCTTTCCATCCTTTGGAGGAGAAAGCTATAAATCAATGTCTCTGCTAGAAAGCCCTCAAATTCCATAGACCACTTTTACACAACAGGTGTTTGGCTGAAAAGGCAGATAGTTTGGGGTTGTGTATGAGAAGTCAGACATGTTTAAATTATCATATTCCTACGATCTTAAATATTTTATTTTTAATTTTCAACCAGTTCTTTCCTTCTGTTTTTTTGACCTTTTTGTTGTTGTTGTCTTGTAAATTAATGCAAAAAAAGGTTCCTGAACAATTCCCTCTTGGGAGGGAGAATAGAATAGGGATTTTCGTTATGATCTGAAATATGTTTTATTTGAACTTATATTTGTTGAATATCTATAAATTCATCAAAGGCCCTTTCTTTTTTTTTAAGAGATTTTTGCTATAGGGCGCGTGCGCTCGCCAGACAGACAGAGATAGACAGAGAGATAGAAAGCGAGAAATCATCCCCCAGTGGGGATGGCCACGCTGCAATCCCTTCTCCTCCATTCTCCTCTCGGGATCTTGGGCATGCACGCACACGCACCCGGCGTGAGTTCAAGCCGCCAGGTCTGGGACTTGAACCGCGGTCGACTACATGGGAGTCCAGCGACATACACTAACTGCTGGTCCCTCAAAGGCCCTTTCTAATGTGCAGTTCTCTACATATCTCAGGCTGTAATGAAGCAGTGTCTCTTGTAGGACAAGAAGCTCAGCATCCTGTTGAACAACTCTTCTGCTTCTCTTGCTCTTTGTCAGTATTTTAGATCTAAATATCTATTTTTGTTTTTTATTTATACATCTTTTCTTTTAGAAAGTTTTTTTGAATTTTAGTTGCAAAATCATGTTTTTTTATCAATTATTTATAAACTCATTTCTACTTAAATGCTCTTTTTTTTTTTAGGTTAATATTTACCAGTTATTTAAACTCTCCTACTTAACTGGGACTGGCATTGACAGTCATTTTATACTTGACTTTAACCCCCTTTTAGAACTTTTCTTTCAATTCAAGTACATTTTTACATAATAGTATTAACAAGTATATTTGTTATTCCTTTATAACCAAGAATCTTTCTCTATGATCTACCTTGAAAAAATATGTAATTACTTTAATGTTAGAATAAATGAAAATTTACACTACAACATTTAAAACTCCCAAAATTAATTTGAAATATTCATTGTCATTTTTATGGGACACTTCTTTTTTTCAAACAGGCTAAAAAGATTTTTTCACTTTTAGAGTCTTGATAATGTCTTTAGGATTATCAAATGAAATCTTTAAGTTGTCCTTGAAAAGTGAACAATTTGTATTTATTTCTAATATCATATTTCTCTTCCTAAATTTATGTTTATTTATGGTCAAAAAGGTAGAAAGGTAGAATATTCTCCATGGCATGATATTATTAATCTACTGTAGGAACAATTGTATAGTAATAACACTATTTCTAAGCCTTAGTGAACTGAATCAATTATGTTGTAGTTCAGTGACTCATATTTGGTATAATTTTAGGTGGAATTTTAGAAATTAACTATTTGTTACAGTTTGTACTAGGAGTTGATCTGAAATATTTGTGAAGTTACTGTATATTTATTGATGAATATCCCAAGTACATTTTCTACTTGTATCTTAAAGGAAAAGTAGGAGAAATTTGAACTTTTTAGTCGTTGTATATTTCTTAATCAGAATCATTGATTATTAAAATAATCACAAAATAATTAGTAATGGAACTATATTTCTTTAACTTTCATAGTCTGTTTGGTATGATTCCATTTTATTTCATTTAAAGAGTTGATTATGATGAGAGGATATTTAATATCCTCTAGGATATGACAGCTTCAAAATATAAATATGGTAATTTATTATAAAAAGAAGAAAGCTAAGGCACATCATTGTTAACGCAGTCCTTTTATCTCTGGAAAATGGAACTCATATTAAGCTTTGACTCTCAAGGGAGAGAATACGGGGGGAGGGTATGGAAGCAGCTCACTTTATTCTTTGTGTACGTCAGAAAACTATCTTAGCAAACTAGACTCCCAAATCTTGAATAACAGGATAGTAGGAACAATTATGACACAAGATTTTTGCAGAAGTATAGATACTGCTGGAGTTGGTGGTTGTTTCTTATATCTTCATTTTATTACATTGGCATCTGCTATTTATAACTTTTGTTTAAAACAAATTATACTTAATTGTAGGAAATGCATTTCATTGTGTAATAACAATTTAGGTATTAGATTTTTTAAAAATGTGCATATACCCTACCAGCATTGCCTAATATAAACACTACAGATTTAATAATTATGTATATATTAATTTAATATTGGTATTCTGTTCATGAAAAACCCTTGTTAACCAGAGGTTTTTAATATTTACATCTGAAAGATATTTTATGTTCATACTGATGATAAACAGAAGCAAGTTTTAGAAACATTTTTAGTTATTAAAAAAACTATATTATGCACTTTTAAGTACATTTTATTTTCATCTAATTGTTTGAAAATTAACAACCTAAATTAAATTTAAGTTAACATGGGAATATCAGTATTTTTCTTGACCACTATGCAGTTACATGAGTTCCTTAAATAACATTTAATTTACCTTTTTGGTAGTGTTTTCATTTTTATAAATGGAGCTAGAATATGTAGTATTTGGATTTAAAAATTGCACAGGCATTTAAGTATAGGTTCATTCTACAGTGACTATTGTATAGACTATATTACATAGTCTCAAGGGAGTTAAGAATAAATTAACTGTAAATTACATGAATTCATTACTAAGGAACAAAGACCTTTATTCATCTTTTTCAAAATCTAATACGTGAAAATGAAAAAAAAATCATTATTCTACTTGTCTTCCATTTACTTTTAAACTTTCAGCATTGTAAGTAGCAGTAATAATTATAACTGATTTATCGCTATTCAGTAATCATTTATTGAAAACCATCTATGTCCAAACCATGTTGTTAGGTACTGTGAATAAAAAGATAAGCCCTTATCATGACTCAGTAACCTGACTGGGATGACGATTATGAGTGTGATAAATGGTGTATACTATTAGTGTGAATATGGAAGGAATACAGACAATTTTATATCTTATATGCATAAAATATAAAAATAAAATATATACATAAACATAAAGATGTATTTTAATTATTAGAATAGCTCAAAGAAGTAGCTATAGAAGATGATTTACTGAAGTGGAACTTTGTAATGTATAGAAACTTTGTAAATTAATGATAGAAAGTATAGGAATGGGGCATGAAACTTTGAAACATTTATTGAATAACTAGAGGTGGAAGCTTTTGGAGGTGGAGATTGGAAGAAAGTAGGCCAGGACCAGTTTATGGTAGACCAACAAAGCCAAAGGAAAGAATTAGGACTTACCCTAGAGAGTTAGTGAAAATTATAAGAAAAAAATTGCTATGATCTGTATTTTACAAAATAATTGGCTAGAAAAGAAAGGTTGCCAACACATCCCAAGTTTCACAAGCCAGAAATGTAATGAATCCTGCCTGTCCCCCTTTCCTGACTATCCAATGAGGTCGTCATTTTCATTTCCTACATATTGTGTAAATTGACTGACATTCCCTCTTGCATAGCCATTATCTTAGTTCAAGCTAGCATTCTATTACCTGGACTACTATGGTTGCTTCTAACTCGTATTATTATACTACCCTCGTTCTCACCTAGTACATTATTTGACATTATTAGACGTTACTAGAATTCTGCCAGCTTTCCTTTTTCTTCTTTTTTTGTTAGTGTTTCCCGGTGGAGTGAGTTGAATTAGTTTAATTCTGGTACTGTGAATGTGACCCTCTTTGAAAATAGGTTTTTTTGCAGACATAATTAAGATATAAGTTAGCAGTGAGATCACATTATAGGATAATCCCTTAATCCATTGACTTGTGTTCTTTTAAGAAAAGACACAAGGTAGTTCACCCACCTCCCTTTCTGCCCCCGCTGCTGCCCTGGCGCCCGTGAAAAAACTTGTGGCAAGGTGGGAGAGGACATAAAAAAGAAGCAGGTTCTGAAGTTGACCCTTGAGTGCACCCACCCTGTAGAAAATGGAATCATGGGTGCTGCCAATTTCTAGCAGTTTCTCCCAGAGAGAATCAAAGTGCAGGGAAAAGCTGGGAATCTTGGTGGAGGTGTTGTAAGCATTGAAAGGAGCAAGGGCAAGATCATCGTAACTTCCGAGGGGCCTTTTTCCGAAAGGTATTTGAAATATCTCACCAAAAAATATTTGAAGAAGAATAATCTACGTGATTGGTGGCACGTAGTCACTAACAGCAAAGAGAGTTATGAATTAGTTACTTCCAGACTAATCAGGATGAAGAGGAGGGAGATGAGAATTAAAACTCATTTATCTGGAATATTTTGTTTGAGTGCTTGAATAAAACCTGGGGGCTAAAGTGATGGTTTATCCTTCTATCTCTGCAGTGTGGATTGAACAGAAAATTGGAAATCACACGGGTGCCACTCATTTCTTTGTAATTAGACTATTTTTTTCTGCTTGAAAATTTCAGTTCTCAAGGTAGTAAAACCAAAATAGAAGGAGAGGCTACTTTAAGGGAACTGGCAATGATTTGACATTGAGCAGACAGATAAGGTATGGAAATGAGTGCTTCAGTCAGTCACTACTTTTTAAATAAAGTGTTATAGTCCCTTGTTTCTAGTGCTTTTATCAAAGAATCAGGAATATAAACATGAGGCTCCTTTCATTGAAAGCAAAACAGGTGACTTTTTGAGATTTTTTTCTTATGGGAAAATGACAGTGTCAATAAAATGCAGGTGTCTGGGGTTAAAAAAAAAAAAAAGACAAGACAAGACAAGACACAGATATATGAGGGAGAAATTTCTCGCCTTGAACTGTGGAGGTGGAGGTTGATGGTGCAAGCCAAGGTACACTAAGGATTGCCGGCAAACCATCACAAACTGGCAAGAGGACAAGAAACCATTCTGCATTTCAGGTTTCAGGGGAAGCACAGCTGTGCTCACATCTTGATTTCGAATTTATAATCTCTGGAACCATGAGACAAAAAAATATCTGTACCTACTTTGTGGTACTTTGTTAAGAAAGCCCTAGGAAACAAATACTCCTGGCATATATTGTTTTATTTTTTTAGCTTTCAGTCTTTGTCTTTATGTTTTAGATTTATCTTTTGTAAGCAACATTTAGCTGGATTTATTATTTGTTGTTGTAACATTGACAGTCTTTATTGTTTAAGTAGAACATCGTTTCCATTTACATTTGAATTTATTTTTACGATCTTATTTTGTATTACTTGTACTATGTTTTCTGTATTTATCTTTCTTCTTCTGTCCATTATTTAAAATTTTTTTTTTCTTCTCATTGTTTTTCCCTGGCTCAATTTAAACTCATATTTGAATGTAGTTCTTTTGGTCATTACTATAGAAATTTTAGCATGCATATTTAACTCACTAAATATAAAGTTAAGATCATTGACTCTCCGAGAAATGTAATTCTAATCAGCACTTTCCAACTTCTTGTTAATTTTTAAAATTTCTGTTTTTTAAAACTTTTTTTTGTAATTAGTACTTCTTTTATTGTTAAATTTTTATGCACTTAGCAGAAATGCCAGAGGAACATAAGTAGGGTAAAGACATCAATGATAATTCATAGAACATATGAAATGCTTTTAGAGTGCTTTACTAATTTTAACTACTTTAAAAAAAACAAAAGTGGTCCCATAAATAAATCCAGTGACTTATATTAAACCTTTTAATAGAATCTACCTCCTTTTTATAATAAAAGGATTAGAAGGTTCCTGGATTAAAATACAACAGCTCTTCCTATAGAAGAAGACTCACTCCAGCAACTGTTTGGCCAGGGACTAAAGTTTCAAGAACACATTACATTGAAACTATTCAGACTCAGCATACATGCACTTGTCAGAAAAAGGAGAGATCAAGTTGAACTAAGCTGAAAACACACATCGAGAATTATTGCTAGTAAAAAGCTAGGTTAAAAAAACAAGTTTGGGGCCAGCCAGTGGTTTGTGGTTAACGTAGCTGGATCCCACATGGCCGGATTTCATGATTTTAGTCCCAGATCCAGAAGCTTGAAAAACATGCTGGGTGCATTTGCGCACACACGTGTGTGTGTGTGTGTGTGTGAGTGTGTGAATATCAGAAATTCTAAGAATAGAAGGTATTGTGACACAGTTATCCTTCCTGGGGGTTGCTTTTTCACACACACGCACACATACACACACACACAATCAAGTCTATCTGGTGAGCTCACATATTGTCTTAAAAAAAAAAAGAAAAAACTTACTATCTTGTATTAAAACTCTTAGTTGGGTCCAGCAGATGGCATAATGTTGATGTTGCTAGACTCCCATGAGTCCTGGACTCAGTGTCTTGAACCTCGTGCTGGGCATTTAATGGTATCAAGTATTTCTTGTATAGTATTCTCATTATTTTTTCAGTTATTTTGGTTGTTTTTTCTAGGTCCGAGGTTTTGCCTTCAACATCTGAGATTCGATCTTTCTAATGGACTCGTCTGCTTTTAATACTTCTGAGGGAGGTTTTGATTTCCTGTATTGCAGCCTTTATTTGATTCTTTTTTTATGGGGTGTAGTTCCTCTTTCAGATTGTGCAAGAACTTCCTTACCTCCTGGAACTTGTCTCTTTTCTCCTGCATCTTCTGGAGTTCATTGTTTGTCAGCTCTTGCATCTCATTTAGTTTTGTCACTATGAATATTCTGAATTCTCTATTAGATATTTCCATGAGTTCCACTCCACTGTCTGTGGGTGGTAAAGGACTGTTCTTTTCATTTCTTGTGCTTTTGCAGTGGTTTCTGGTCATTCTGTGACAAAAATCTCTCCTCTACTGTGTTTTACAATGTGGTATCCACAGGAAGAGATTATGAGTTCAGATATATAAAAGATGTTTCTTCCTCAGATTTAAAATGGCTTCTTGTCTGAGTGTTTCTGTGATCTAGAAGATGAGGTTTAGAACATAACTTTGGTCACCTTGGTCCCTGAACACGCCACTTTACTTTTAAACTGTACATTATTGTAGAGCCATAGACTTCTTTTTGTTTGTTTTGCTTTTTTATTCTGTGTTGTCTTTGTGTTTCCTTAAGAACTTTTTCTTACATAGACTTTATGTTTTGCAGGTCTTTCATTTCATTTGTAATCTGCTTTAATTATACTGGAGCCCCTTTGATACAATCCTAATAGGCGAGGGAGGCGAGGTGTTCTGTAATCTTATGACAAAATATCAATCTTTTATTGGGCCTATTCTCCTTTAGAAAGGTCTTTTACTTTTTTTTGTTTATTGGAAATAAAAAGGCTAGATGAACCAATACTAGTTTGGGCTGAAGGTGGTTACTTTCTTTCTCTTAGATAAGCCTCTGATGTTATAGTTTCCCTTGAGGACAGGTCTTCGGTATCTGGGTATATTTCTGAAAAGTAACTTTTCTTCTCTCACAGCCCTGTATGTGAGGAGCTTTTTCTTAGATCTTCAGTGTGAGAAAGATGCAGAAACCCTAGAGGTAAGACCCATCACAATATATGGGTCACTATAAAACAAGTCACCAAGAGATTTTTACCATCATGCTAATGTTAGAATTACCATTTGGATATAGGCTCCAGTAGCTTCTGTCTAGGTCTGCCAATCTAGGCTGTGATTGGCTGTGATTCTTTGTATTCTCCTCTGTCTCTAGATTTTAGGGTGACAGTTTGCCTCATGACCTGAATTCCCTGATGAGTCTGAGGAAAGTTGTTATTTTTAGTTTATTCAAGTTTTTTTTTTCTTGTTTTAAGGATAGAAGTGATGTTCCTTTAAGCCCTTTTTCATGTTAGCCGAAACCACAAGTCTGTGTTGCAAAAAATTCGTATATATTTAATCTATGTTTCTTAATGGTTGCCTCTTTAATAAAGAAATCAATGACTAAGTGGTAAATCTAAATATCTAGATAACTTAAATACTACTGTAAATATTATACTAATGATAACGGAGCCGTACCCCCAGCCGGGGTGGGTGCACAGGGAGGCGACGCGGGTGAACAGGAATCAGACTAAGACCTCATGCCCTTAGCATGTTCTTAGCCGGCTGCAGCCAGAGTAAACTCCAGACTGCCGCCCTGATGGCCAGAAGTCATGCGTATTTATTATAGAAGGAGTTTTACAGCAGTGGGATGGGTGAGGGGAAGTAAGTGAAACATTTTGCTTTAAAAGGTAAGGCATTCAAAGTTTAGGATCAATAATTATAAAACATGACGTCCGTTTTGTTTAGGTATAAACAGTCATAATTTTTAGAACGAGGAAGTCTATTTTTTGGGTGCATCTTCTTCTTAGATCTTGATTACCAGGGAGGGTCTTCAGATGAGAGGGTCTCCAGGAATTTTCAGTCCCAGACCAGCTTGATTACTTTAGTCCCAGATTGGCTTGAGAATTTTGAGCCTCAAGTCAGCTTTTGAGAACTTTAGCTTCAGGCTAGGGTGGCAGTAATTACAAGAGCCTAGAAATAAATTCTGTCTGGTTTAGTAAAGACAAGGTTAGTATATACTAAAGTGAAATACTTATGTTATCTCTGGGGTAGTCTACAGCTAAGAGGGTGAGTCTACATAGGAAAGGAATGTGGTCTTGTGAGTAGCTAAAGGTTACAGTGTACTTGGGACTCTCTACATGCTGCTCTATACAATGACCGTGGCTTGGGGAATGGCGATCTTCCCTTGTCCTGAGAGTAAGAGTGGCTTATGGTCTTTGGGGTAACAGCATTTTGTGGATGAGTCCCTGAGCCCCTCTTGACTACTGAGATCCTTCGCCCATTAGTAATCCCCAGTAGGAAAAGTGAATGTAGCATTCTTTATTGACATTTTCTAGGAGGGTGGGATGAGTCTAATGGGAGTAACTCCTGTTCACAGCCGCCGCCCTACACAGCTGCCGCCTTAGTGGATCCGCATTCTTTCAGGATTATTGTAAAAGTTATAGTAAAGCTGGGGGTGCCTTTATGGGGTACCGGGATACGGCAATAAGGCCCATGGCAGAGAAACTGAGTGCAGGCCAGTACAGTAACACAATGAAGGTGAGGTCCAGAACTCGTAAAACTGTTGACCTTGCAAACAGTTCTCCTCAGCCGAGTCCTTGCTCTAGGCCTGAGGGGCAGTTCTTTCATACTCAGCTTGTGTTAACTGCATGGTCCCAGCAATAACGGCTTATTTAAAGTAGAATTAATTGTTTTTTTTTTCCCCTTGACATAATATAGTATGATAGATACTAACTTACATAGAATTCTTTTTAGTCCATATTAAATACTTTAATAGATATGTATACCAGGCTTTGCATTAGGTGCTTTGGATACAAGATGGGTTAGATGCAGCCATTGTTCTAAATAGTTGCTCCTAGTCTATTGAGGAAAAAAAAAAGTGTATGTAAGACAGGAAATGTAGTACTATAGGAAAAAAATAATCTTGACGTGGGAGAGTATATGCAAAATGAGAGAATATAGGAGCTGAGTATTAAAGATAAATAGGAATTTACCAGATAAACCTAGTGGGAAGATATTTCCAGATGGGATAAAATATATAAAAATAATAGGGATGTGAAACAACATGGAATAATTTCATTTATTGCTATGAACATATAAAGTATTATCTTTGGGGGTACAATGTGATTTTTTTTTTAGTACATGAATATAGTGTATAATGATTAAATAAGGGTGATCAGTATACCAGTCACCTCAACCGTTTGTCATTATTTTTGGTTAGAAACATTCAAAAATCCTCCTTTTAGGGGCCAGCAAGTGGTGTGGTGGTTAAGGTGCTGGACTCCCACGTGGCTGACTGTGATTTGAATCCCAGACTCGGCAGCTTGAAACTCAGCATGTGTGTATATGTGTGCATGCCCAAAATCCAGGAGAAGAGTGGAGGAGAAGGGATTGTGGAATGGCTATCTTCCCTGGGGGAAGATTTCTCACTTTCACTCACTCTGTCTCTTTCTGGTGAGCATACTCACCCTGTGCAAAAACTAAAGCAAACAACCAACCAATCAAAAATCTTTTTTAGGTACTCTGAGATAAACAGTAAGTTATTGTTACTATATTCACCCAATGCATTTTATAACATAAGACATGGTTCCTCTTATCTATCTATAATTTTGTTTTCTTTGATCAACATCCCTTTATACACCCTACCCTCCATTTTTTCCAGCCTGTAATAGTTATTCTTCATTTCTCTTCTTCTAGGAGTTTATTTTTTCAATTTCCACATATGAGGAAAACATGTGAATTTCTCCTTCCTGTGCCTCATTTATTTCACTGAACATAATATTCTCCAGGTTCACTCATTTAACCTCAAATAATAAGATATAATCTTTAAGATGACTGACTAGTATTCCATTGTATATGTATATTGCATTTTCTTTATCCATTTGTCTCTTGATGGACCCTGAGGTTGATTCCATACCTTGGCTACTGTGACTAGTGCTGGAATAAACATTGTGGTGCAGATATCTTTACGGCATACTAATTTCCTTATCTTTAGTTGTTTGAGGAGCCTCTACACTTTTCTACATGGCTGTAGTAATTTACATTCCCACCCACCGTGTAAAAGAGTGATCCTTGATCTGCATCCTCATCAGCACTTGTTATTTTTTGTCTTTTTGGTAATAGCCATTCTTACTGGGGTGAAATTCTTTCTTATTGCATCTTGACTTGTATTTCCCTAATGGTTAGTGGTGCTAAGCATTTTTTTCATGTTTGTTGACCATTTACATGTGCTTTTTGAGAACTATTTATCCAGGTCATTTGTCCCATTTAATTAATTTTACTTCTTAGATTTTTGTCATAAGGCGCTTGGTCTCACTGGAGATAGTGTCACAGAGAGAGGGAAAGTGAGAAATCACCCTCCAGGGGAGATGGCCACAATCTGTTATCCATTGTCTCAGGATTTGGGGCATGCGTGCACATGCGCCTGATTATTTTCCCATTTTGAAATTTGGGTTACTTGGTGTTTTTTTTTTTTTTTTTTTTTTTTTTTTTCTGCTGCTTTAAAGTGGTCCCTTGTATATTCTAATTATTAATCTCTTGTATATTCTAGTTATTAATCCTTTGTCAGGTATATAGTGTGTAAATATTTTCTCCCATTTTGTGGGCTGTCTCTCACTCTATTGATTGTTTCCTTTGCTATATATGTTGTTGATGAGAGACTCTACACCCCTAGTCCAGGAACTCAAAGCAAGTCTGACCACTCAATGAAACAGAGAGAGGCAAAATTATTGATCAGAGAGAAAAGGAGAATTTATTATAGTGTTGCCACACTGGGAAGACATGTAAGAATGTCTTTGACTGTTCAGTCGACTTACCTTCACTTTTATAGGGGAAGTGGGATTCTGTGTAGTTTATAGTCATCTATAAATAAAGCATAGTTAGGTTAATTTTTAGCTGGGAGTCACAATCAAGTAATTTGTCTTTGGGACAGGAGTTTTGGTCTTAGCTAAGGGTACAGAGTAAAATATGTGAAGTACTTGAAATATGAACAAAAAAGTATGGATTTAATAATAATTTCTTCTCAAAGGAGGATATTAATAATACCCAAAGTCCTTAGTAAGTAAAGGAAAAGTTTAACTTTCATTACTTAGATTCTTCTATCTAATTAGTGGCACAGTTACATGTTAGTAACCCATACCATTGCTGACACATGAATGCCCTGAAATGGAATTCTGAGATGATAGCCAAGATAAAGGAAGCACATTGCTCTAGGGTAAATCTCAACTGAGGTTTTAGTCCTCCTCTGCCACTAGCCACGAGGTGGGCACATTCCTTTACCATTTACTGCGCATCTAATGCTAGCCTGGAGACGCTCAGTACTTGTTGAATGATGGAATGAATAGGTGGATCCAGAGATGAACCAATAAATGTCATTGGTCTTCTGTTTCTTCATATGTAAATGAAATATGACAAGGATATTCTGTAAGGTTATCTGTGAATTTCTTATCTATTTTTGTGATAATAAAAATTTGGTGAAAGTAGACAGAGAATTTCAAACGAAAGGTCTTTGAACAAGGAGAACATTTTGTTAATCACAGATCTTTAATATGCAAACCAAAAAGCAAGTGTCCTTGTATTTCAGAGGCCTTCTAATATAGATAGAAGTTAGGTTGACTTCTTTATCCAAGCAGAGGAAACATGCAGCATTTTCATAAGTTTCAAAGAAAAGAACTAAAAACTGGTTGGCAATAAGTAGGTAAAGTGTTATTACAAATTTAAAAGGTAGTTTTGAGAAACATTGAAACATTTAGAATGAAGGTATTATGGTACCATAATCAAGTTTAAATATAAAATAGAAATTTTCTCAATAACCAATTGATTTATTGGTTAGTAATAAATTAACCAAATTCTGAACTGAAATAAACGTGTTTATTTCAGTTCAGAATTTGAGTGTCTGTGAATTTAATCAATCTCAAAGAGGAATTTAAAAAAATCTCAAAGTTGCTTAAGAACAACAGGTAACTGAATTCAAAGTGATGGCCTGTGATTTTTGAGGCAGTTAGAAAAGTTTTATGAAAGCAAAGCAAAGAGAAAGCCAAATGTCAGATGAGCCTTCCTTCGTTAAGTAAGCATTTACTGGTGGCATGCAGTATGCCAGGAAGAGGTTGAAGAGGCCAACCATGGTGACCTTACTAAAGTTACTGAATTTGCTAGTAATATATTAATACTTGCAGGACATAGTACTAGTGGGCTGCAGTCTCAGGTATGCTATATAGTTCATGCTCAATTTTCTTAGCCAATTATTGTGTACATTAGCCTTGAAACCACTTTACTTAGATACTTATTTTCTATAGCTCTGAATATATATTATTGCTACTATCCACTTTTATACTGTGAAAAGGAAAGCCTTCTACTACAATGAAATTTGTGAATGTATATTTTAAAATAATTATTGTAATGTCAACTAACGTGTATTTTCTCACTCTATTCCTCTTTCCTCTTTTTCAGATTTTAGTATAGGTCGTATGTACTCACCAGAGAGACAGAAAGTGAGAAATCACCCTCCCTTGGGGGGATTGCCACTCTGCAATACCTTCTCCTTCATTTTACTCTCAGAGTTTTGGACATGCACACACATGCACTTGTGTGAGTGTCAAGTCGCTGGGTCCAGGACTTGAACCATGATTGGCCATATGAGAGTCCAGCACCCTAACCATTGCACCACCTGCTGGCCCCTCTTCCTCTAATTAGTTTTTCAAGACTTTTTTTGCCTTAGGGAATATAAACTCATTGGAGAGAGAGAGAGAGCACGCGTGTGAGCAGAGAGAGACAGAGAGACAGAGACAGACAGTGAGAGGGAAAGTGAGAAATGACCCCCCATCACCAGGGGGGATGGATATACCGCAGTCCCTTCTTCTCTCTTCTCCTCCCAGGATCTTGGGCACACGTGCGTACATGCCTGGCATTATTTTCAAGCCACCAGGTCTGAGACTTGATCCATGGACAACCCTGTGGGAGTCCAGCAATGAAACAACTACACCATCTGCTGGCTCCTGTTCCTCTAATTTTTTAAGGTTTCTCTTATATAATCTACCTCTCTACCATGTTTCTATTTTCTTTTTTAATTAGGTTTTTTTTTTTTAAATTGGAAGGTAGGATAAACAGCTGTCAGTGTGCGACTTTATACCCGTGAGGGAATGTTGCAACTTTTCTCTGAATAGAAATAATAATAAAATTATATAAAATTACATAAATAGAAATTTATAATAAAGTATCCCCAAATCTCCTTAAAGTGTTTTCTTTTGGGTCAGCAGGTAACATGGTAGTTAAAGTGCTGGATCCCACATGCTGCTCAAGCAACGTACCAGGCGTGCATGTGCGTGCCCAAAATCTGGGGAAGAGAATAGAAGAGAAGGAATTCCCCTTCCTCCTAGGGGTGATTTCTTACTTTCCCTCTCTCTCTTTCTCTCTCCAATGAGTGCAAGATGGAAAAAATCTTTTTTTTTAAAAAAGTGTTTTATTATAATTCATTTTTTTCTTGTTACATGATCCAGGTTTTATGGATGCTTTGTCATCAGGGAAAGTAACAAGCTTGAGGTTAAAGATCAATAGCCACCACTTTATTATTATTTTTTAAATTTTTGCCAGCTTCCATCTACGAGTATCTCTTCCCTTCCAATTCCTCAGCAAAGTGCCTTGTAACAATAGGAGTCTATGAAAGGTACTTGAATAGCAAGTTGGCACTTTCTTGTGGACTTCTAAACTGTGCTATATACTTGCCCTTCTCCTTTACTACTGGCACCAAGTTAAGGCAGTAGCTACTATTGAAGATAACTAAGGAAGGTAGTTGAGAATGAAATAGAATAATTATTTAAAACCCCACTATATTAAATTCTTACAGGAAAACATGAAATCAGAGCTAGATTAATTTTTTTCTCTTTTTAATTTGCTAGAGGGCACATGCATTTGTGGAGCAGGGGAGAGAGACAGACAGACACAGGGAGACCATTCTCCGTGGGGGAAGGCCGTGCTGCAATGGCATCTCATCCATTTCTCCTTTTGGGATTTTGGGCATGCATACACATGTGTCTGGCATGTTTTTCAAGCTGCAGAGTCTAGTACTCAAAATGTACAGTTGACCATATGTGATCCAGCTTCCTTAACCATCACACCACTGGCTGGCCCCAGAGTTAGATTGTTTACTAGATTTCTTTTGCCTTAAACAGTGATTTTTCAGCCCCAGTTCCACATTTCAAGTCACCCAGAGAGTTAGTATAAAACACCTATTACTAGAGTCATAACCATACTGATTAAATCAGAATCTCTGGACATACACCTTAAGTGTCTCTTTTCAAAACTCCCCAGATTATTCCTAGATAGCTTTGATTGAGAATCATCAACCTACAGGAATAGTTCTCTAAATATTGTGTGGGGGGAACCTTGGGATTCCTGAGACCATTATAGGGGTTCTATTAAGTCAAAATTATTTTCATAATGATACTCAAACATTATTTGTCTTTTTACTCTCATTCTCTAAAGAGTATACACACTTCATCATTACTGTTTCAAATTCTACATTGCAACTAATCTTTTAAGAAACTGCCCACCGAGGTAGTAAACAAACAAACAAAAAAACCCCAGAGTAACAGACAAGAAACAGAAATAGAAGCACATACAAACACTGGTGAAATCCAAATAAAATACATGGACTAGTTTATTATAATAATTCTTACATTAATCTCTTGGCTTTGTTAATGCATTGCATTTACATAAGATGTCACCAATGGGAAGACCGGTTGATGGGTAAATCTCTTTTACTATTTTGCAACTTATTGTGAGTTTGTAATTACTTCAAAGTGTATAGTTTAAACAGGGCTAGCCCCATAGAGTAGCAGTTAAGTGCTGTGTCCTACATGACCCACTGCAGTTTGAATCTGAAAAACTCAGGATGTGCACATGTGCCCTGAATCTCCCGACAAGATGCAGAAATGGAGGGAAAAAAGATTGCTACGTAACCATGTGGGATTCTCTCTCTCTCTCTCTCTCTGTATCTCTCTCTTGGGCATATGTTTTCTAGTAAAAAAGGAAAAAAGTTAAACACAAAACTGCTAGTTGTACTACTATATTATCAAAGAAGGTTATCCTCAGTCTTCTGAAAAGATTATTCATATAATTTTCACTTCCTTCTTCAGGTATATTTCTGTATAGGGCTAGATTTTCTTCATGTACTTCAATGTGAGAATACAGATATAATCTTTTTTTTTTTGGAGAGGTTTTCACTATAGGGTGCGTGCACTCGCCAGACAGACAGAGAGAGACATAGAGACAGAAAGCGAGAAATCACCCCCCAAGGGGGGATGGTCACGCCGCAATCCCTTCTCCTCCATTCTCCTCTCGGGATCTTGGGCATGCACGCACACGCGCACGGCGTGAGTTTTAAGCCACCGAGTCTAGGATGTAAACTGCGGTCGACTACGTGGGAGTCCAGCGACATAGCCATTACATTAACTGCTTGCTCCCCAGATATAATCTTTTTGAAAAATTTGTTAGAGGGTGTGTGTGCACTGGCTGGAGAGAGATGAGTCTGTGGGCCATACCACAATCCTTTCATTTTATATTTGTACTTTACTGTGCATTCGTAGTAGTAGTCAGAATAAATAAAAATGACTATGCTGGATTTACATTGTGTTGTAGTATAGTCTTAATCACTTTCTGGCACTTACTTAGTGGAAGTTTTTTGTATGGATAGAATCACATTATTTTAATGTGGTCACATAATAGTTACTGAAAAATACATACCCTGTGGTGCCACACACACCACTGGACATCTGCTTTTGAGATCTTTTATCAACCAGTTTGCTTAATGAAGAATTAATAGTTGTAGGAATGGGACGTGGTTGTTAAGTGAGGAGTACCTGTGTATCTAATGTCTCTGGTTTTTAGATGTATTTATTTATTTATTTTCTTTAAATTTATTTATTTTTTACATTAATTCACTATACATCATTACAGCATACAAATGAATTTTTCCATCCAAAATACACTGTATATTGGCTCAATCAAGCACATCAACATACATGTTATCAGCAAATAATTTTCCATTTCTTATGTCTTGTATACTTTGTTTTTTGCTTTGCCATCCTTAATTCTCTATTCCTCACCCTCTGCCATATCCCACCCTCCTCCCACATTGTCTCTGGTATCCATGGTCGCTTTCTATGCCTTCCTCCCCCCATTTAATTGATTTGCTAATGAACTTAATTAATTTAAATATATCCAATAGCTAGCACAGCTGATGTATACCTATACATGAACCCAAGTCTGACTTTATGCATAAACCCCAGTGAGTAGAATGAACATATTATAACATATTATAAAGTAGTACCCAGCTGGGGCTATATAGCTTACTGCAGTCATCATATATGCATCTTGGGCATGCACGCACACGCGCACGGCGTGAGTTTTAAGCCACCGAGTCTAGGATGTAAACTGCGGTCGACTACGTGGGAGTCCAGCGACATAGCCATTACATTAACTGCTTGCTCCCCAGATATAATCTTTTTGAAAAATTTGTTAGAGGGTGTGTGTGCACTGGCTGGAGAGAGATGAGTCTGTGGGCCATACCACAATCCTTTCATTTTATATTTGTACTTTACTGTGCATTCGTAGTAGTAGTCAGAATAAATAAAAATGACTATGCTGGATTTACATTGTGTTGTAGTATAGTCTTAATCACTTTCTGGCACTTACTTAGTGGAAGTTTTTTGTATGGATAGAATCACATTATTTTAATGTGGTCACATAATAGTTACTGAAAAATACATACCCTGTGGTGCCACACACACCACTGGACATCTGCTTTTGAGATCTTTTATCAACCAGTTTGCTTAATGAAGAATTAATAGTTGTAGGAATGGGACGTGGTTGTTAAGTGAGGAGTACCTGTGTATCTAATGTCTCTGGTTTTTAGATGTATTTATTTATTTATTTTCTTTAAATTTATTTATTTTTTACATTAATTCACTATACATCATTACAGCATACAAATGAATTTTTCCATCCAAAATACACTGTATATTGGCTCAATCAAGCACATCAACATACATGTTATCAGCAAATAATTTTCCATTTCTTATGTCTTGTATACTTTTTTTTTTTTGGCCATCGTTGACTCCCTATCCCTCACCCTCTGCCATGTCCCACCCTCCTCCCACATTGTATCTGGTATCCATGGTTGCTTTCTTTTTTGTTTTGTTTTGTTTTGTTTTGGAGGGTTTTTCACTGTAGGGCGCGTGCGCTCGCTAGACAGAGAGAGACAGAGAGACAGAAAGCGAGAAATCACCCCCCGGGGG
>NW_006159949.1:1006058-1012958 GCF_000334495.1 Tupaia belangeri chinensis
GGCTATATAGCTTACTGCAGTCATCAAATATGCATTTTTAAAAAATTTTGATAACAGTTTTACTGTTTTTTCTCTTGAAACTTTTTTTTTAATTACTTAACGTTCATTCCCTGAGCATTATCACAACATACTAGATGTGGTTTCCCATCTAGGATAAACTACATAGTGGCCTAATCATGCATGTTATCATCAATAATATTCCATTTCTACTTTCATATATACATATATGTGTATATATGTTTTTTATCCCATGTTTGACCCTGTGCCCTTTCCCACTCTCTTATTACACTATCTCTGCTATATACAGTTGTCTTCAATTCCTTTTCCCCCAACATTTTGTTGATCACACAATATCATAAGTAATCTAACTACTTTCAATAGCAAGTTCAGCTGGTAATTTCAAGAAAAGCAGTTTTGAACTGGTAACGATATTTCCTTGAAACTTAAAGCCTAGAAACAGGTTAGTATTCTGTTCAAATAGTAGGTACATGAGCCTATTGACAGCTCAAGACAGGACAAAAATCCTTTAAAACCAGACAACAATTCATTTAGTGGAAGGAATTGTGAAAAATATGTATATTCCATCCAGAAGCAGATATCACAGGAACATATTTAATTTACAAGAATTTTATTATGTGTAATCTTTTAAGAACAGCTGACACTATAGTTGCTCGCTAATTACTCTTGAATTGAGTCAAAGTTCTGCATATTTCTATGGGAAAGCTGCTTGTCACCATCTAAGATCTTTGTCAATTAAGAAAGGATGAGGTAAGTAAAATAAATGCCATTGCTACCAAATGAGTTTTGAAACTACATACATTTCTATATTTTTAAGTAAACATAGGTCATGATTTAGGGAAGGAACGATAGAATATACTTTATAAAATAATATCTGCAGTCTTTTAGTTAGTATGTTTTCTGTTAACTGGAAACCGATGTTGCTACATTATGTTCATTTTGGATGATCATTTATCCTTTTCTTTTAAGTTTTGCTATTATAGGATGCTGTTGTGCTTGCTGGAGAGAGACAAGAGTTTGGAAAGTGAGAAATCATCCCCCAGGGATAATGACCATGCTTCAGTCCCTTTTTCTCCATTTTCCTCTTGGGATTTTTGGGCACATATGTACAGGCCCCTGATGTAATTTTCAAGCTGCTGGATCTGGGACTTGAAAAACAAAACAGGCTGTGTGGGATCCAGCTACCTTATTCTCCATGCCACTTGCTGGCCTAATCATTTATCTTTTAATTGTTCTTTTATGCTGTACATTAAATGAGCCTGGTTTTTTATTACAAAGGCACTTAATCACCTGTGCAGCAGGTGAACCAGTCAAAGCATTCTATTCTCAGCTGTAAGTTAACTTATTTTAAGGCTGTCCCACACCCTAAGAGATGAAGATTCAGAATCAGTCATGTGTACTTTTGACAAATGCTGAGAATGATCAGTTTAAATGAAAACAAATACTTTTTAAAAACTATGGCTCAAATAATGACTTAAATTATAATTTTATAGAATATTTTCTATTTGGCAGATTTTACCACGTTGATAATATGAATAGTAGTTTCTTTAGGAGGTAGGGCTGTTATTTCCGTTTTACAGATGATGAAGTTGAGAACAGTCATTTAGTTTATCCAAGAGCATTCAGTGAATTGAAATTAGAACTGGAACAATAGACCAAGATTGGCACTCTAAATATTTTTTTATCTCCATCCTGTGCTTAGTCCAATAGACCATGCCAGTAATCAAATTTAATTTATATATCTTTCAAAATGAGAGCAAGGGGGGAAAAGAGATTATCAAATTAGAACCCATTTTCAGACATGGTTTGTAAATATCCAATTTTTCAGTCTGATGCATCAAAAATGTCTCATTATCGCATCCATTTTTTTCATATGCAGCATAACAAAAAGGCCACAATGCAAAATGGTACTTTCAAAAAGTATTTTCTTCTTAACAAGAAATATGGTAATTATTTAAAAATCAACAGCTTCTTTTTATATAACTTAAAGAAAGTAACAAATACATACGGTATCTATACTCACTTTTAAATTTATTATAGGTCTGTATATATTGCACATCTGCAATATAAGACTTACTGAAAGTCTATAAACTATCAATGCCACCATTTGTAAGACTACCGCTGGGTAAAATAAATTGGAATTTAGAGGACTAGTTTATTTAAATTTCATTTCATATTTATCCTCTAGTTTGAAGTATTCATCTAAATATTTATAATAAGAATTCTGTAGACTGGTTAACTTATAAAATGGAAATTTATGTCTTATAGTTCTGGAGGTTGGGTGGTCCAATATTAGGGTGCCAACATGATGTGGTTCTGGTGGGGCCTTTTCTTGTTTTGCATATGGTCACTTTCTTGTTTCATTTTCACGTGGTGGAAAGGAAGAAGACAAGCGCTCTCCTGCTTCTTTTGATAGGATGTTAATATCCCATTATTATGGTGCTCAACCTTTATGACATGATTCTGTCTCTTAAGGTCTCACTTTTTTTTCTCCCTTGGGTTTTTGTCATAAGGCATGTGTGCTCACTAGAGAGAGACAGAGAGAGGAGAAATGAGAAATCACCCCCAAGGTGGATGGCCACAGTGCAATCCCTTCTCCATTTTCTTCTTGGGATTTTGTTCACATACACACACATGGGCCTGGCAAAATTTCCAAGCTGCTGTGTTTATAGGACCATGTAGGAATCCAGTGCCTTAATCACCTTGCCATCTGCTGGCTCCAAAGCCTCACCTTTTAATTTTTCTTAGAGAGAGATTTTTGCTATAAGGGCATATGTACTCACCAGAGAGACAGAAAGTGAGAAAAAGAGAGAAAGCATCCCTTCTCCTCCATTCTCCTCTCGGGATTTTGGGCATGCACACACATACACCTGGTGTGAGTTTTAAGCTACCGGGTCTGGGCTCAAACTGTGGTTGACTACGTGGGAGTCCAGGTACGTAACCATTATGCCATCTGCGGGTCCCCCCATAGAAAGTTTTTTTTAAAAGTGCACATGCATGTATTCTCAAAATCCTGATGAGATGTGAAAAGGGAGGACAAAGGATTGTGGAGTGATCACACCCCATTGGGGGATGCTTTCTCTCTTTTTCTCACTTTCTGTCTCTCTGGTGAGTACATGCAACCTCATGCAATTAAAAAAAAAAGTTATCCAGAGTAAATTAATAGGTTAGGCTCTACTGAGCAGAATTCCTTAGAATGAATACATACATATATATATATATATTTAGGTAATTATATAAAGTACTACACAAAGGGTAGTTCATTCATCACATAAACTATTATTATTAACCTGGAGTAAACAGTACATGTTACACACTATTACTGAACTGTAACTGCATTTCTTAGAATATGTAGTATGTGTTTGAACAGACTGATTGTCAAGATTGGGGCTAAACTCTACAGGAGTATCTTAATTCTTGGTAACAGGCCTTTAGGTATTTCTAAATAACTTGAAGGATGGGGTGGCCTTGTAGGGTAGCAGTTAAGTGCTGCACAGAGGAAGCTAGACCAGGGTTTGGGTCCGAGCCTTGGTAGCTTGAAAAATAGCCAGGCTCACATGTATGTGTATCCAGGATTCTGATTTTGGAGAATTGGAGGATAAAGGATAAGCCCCACTTGGAAGTCCTTTCTATCTCTTTCTCTCATATGCACATATACCTTATCCCGTGCCAGTAAAAGAATAATTAGAAGGATATAGTTATAAAAATTATAAATAGCTAATTATAAATAAGTAGTAAGTTTGTAGCATATACTCTTGATAGATGATTATTAGAAAGTGAATTTGTAAATGTCATGACTAATTAAAATGAAACTTCGGGGGCTTGTTTTGGATAAAATGTTAGTTTGGATTTATTTGTTTGAGATATTGAATGACTAGACACTGAAGATGAAGCTTGTCTCTAGAAAGTATATAAGAACAAGATGATAGTTTCTGTTTAAAGTAAGAAATAACGAAGGAAGCAAGTGAAAAGTATATTTATAGTTGAAAATGTATCATGTCAGTGGAAAGGTTCCCTCCCATCTCCACCCAAGAAAACATTTAAGTACATTAGTAATATATGGCCTTTTAATTCTAGGCCAAAACCAATTTACTCAGAATAACTTAAAAAAAATCACTGTGAATTATGTTTTTAGTTTGCAATTTTGGATCTTTGAAAAACCTATATAATTTTTTCTTAGCTTACATAAAATAGCATTTGCCCTTTATGTATAAAATTTTTCTTTTGCCAATTCCATTTGGTGTTCTCCTTATATTTGTACGTAATAGGATAGTACAAAGTGCTGTGACTTATTCAATGGAAGTGTGTCCTTTCAAAGCTCGTTTACTGTCTAGACCTCTATTTACCAGTAGTTATGAAAAGATTGTACTTCAGTGTGTAGGTTGATGTGGATGTAAGCTAGCATATCAAAAAGAGAAGCGTTTTAAGTATTATGTTTGGAAATAATCTAAAGGACAATTAACATCCATTCTAATAAATAAAATAACTATTTTAATGCAAATATTTGAATTGCTTATATTTTGTTTTCTTTCTTATTGTAATAAGTCTATTGATCATGATGGTTACTTCCTTTTTTTAATAAAGAGAGATTTTGCTATAGGACATGTGCACTCACTGGAGAGACAGAAACAGAGACAGAAAGTGAGTAGTCATCTCCCAAGGGGGTGGCCATGCCACAATCCTTTCTTCTCCATTCACCTTTTGGAGTCCTGGGCACACACGCACACATGCCCAGTGTAAATTTTAAATCTCTAGGTCCAGAACTTGAACTGTGGTCAACTACATGGGAATCCAGTGATATAACCATTACACTATCTGCTGGTCCCCATGGTGGTTTCTTTTAAGAACCTAGTAGGCCAGCCCAAGGTTTAACGTTTAAGGGGCTGAATCCCACATAGCCAACTGTGTGGTTTGATTCCTGGACCTGGCAGTTTGAGAAACACACTGGGCGTGTGTGTAGTGTATGTCCAAGGTCCTGACAGGAGAGAGACATGAAGAAGGGTTGGTGGGGTGGCCATCTCCCATGGGAGGGTGCTTTCTCATTTTTGTTCTCTCTCTGTCTGTCCTGGGAGTGTATGTGGTTTCTGTCAAAATAAAAAAAAAAAAAAGAAAAAGAAAAAGAAAACAAGCACTTGTATATGATTTTAGGCAGACAAAGAGAGTAGTCTAATGTTTAGCAACATATAGTATGTTTAAATAAATATATATAATAAAGCCTTGTTATTCTGGATCGGACTACTAGAACTCTGGAGATTGTGTGCAGAAAGACTGAGTAGAAGTTCCCTTATATGTTGACTTCATAGTGCAACTTGCTTAAAAAATTGGTAATTATAAATACACTCAGAAAGTGTGTTTAGCCTTATTGAAGGAAAAATAAACAAAAACTTTCATAGAACTACTAAGTGGTTTTAATTGCATTCATTTGTATACAAACAGTATACTATTTACAGTGTCTAGAATAACTTCTAGTTTGCATTATGTTCATTTTTGTAACAGTACAAGCCTGAATGTGAGAAACAACAAGCTAATCCTAAGAGAGAGTTAAAATTCTTGGTTTTAAAAAGCAAGCTAGGGCTGGGACAGCTAGGTGGTATGATGGTTAAAGCAGCTGGATCCCACATGGCCAACTACATGGTTTGAGTCCCAGAGTCCTGGATCCAGAGGCATGAAAAACACAATGGGTGTGTGTGTTTATGCCTAAAATCCTGAAAGAAAAATGGAGGAGAAAGGGTTGTGGCATGGCCACCCTCTCCCCTGGGGTGGGGGTTGCTTTCTTACTCTCTTCCTCTGTCCCTGTATCTCTACCTCCCTTCAGCTAGTGTACATGTCCTATAGCAAATTTTAAAATAAATAAGGCAGACTAGGGCTGGCATCATAAGTAGCCAGCTACATGGCCAACTGTGGTCACAGTGTCTTAAAAATTACTCCTGGTGTTTGTGTGTGTATGCCCAGTATCTTGACAGGATGGAAAAATGGAGGAAAAAAGATTGTGGCATTATCACACCCCATTGGGGGAGTGTTTTTTGTTTTTATTTTTTTAATTAAAGTTTTGCCATAGAGCCATGTACTTGCTGGAGAGGAGAGAGACAGAGAGAGGGAAAGTGAGAAATCACGCCCCCCGCCCCCAGCCGGAATGGGCCTTCCACAGTTCCTTCTTCTCCACTCTCCTCCTGGGATTTTTGTCAGCACATGTACCCACCATGATTTCCAAGCCACTGAATCTGAATTCAAACTGCTCACTTGGCTATGTGGTAATCCAGGGCCCAAACTTCCATACCACCTGCTGGCCCTGAGGAATGCTTTCTTCTTTCTCTGGAGACCACACATGCCCTTTGTAAATTAAAAAAAGAAAGAAGGAAGGGGGGAAGGAAGAAATAAAGTGGGAGCAAGCTAAACTACATAATATTATGTATTTGTGTATAAGATATGCAAATGACAAATTGCTCATTTGATGTAAACTCAAATAGAGATGAGATTAAACTGTAACCTTTTTCTACAAAGAATATAACCTCTGGCCTCAAGATAATTATTTATTGCATATTATCTCCATTGTCTAACATGCCAAAATATTGTCTACTAATAGGTTTGGGCTGCAAGACTCAGGCCTACCCCACTTTGTTAGGCACTTTAATTTTTAAATTGTGTTGGCATTTACTTGATTTTTTTTAAAAAAATTTTATTTAGCTTTATTTATTTTATTTGACCAGAGAGGGACAGAGCGAGAGAGCAAGAGAGAAGAAAGTGAGAAAACAAGCCACCGGGTCCAGGACTTAAACCATGGTCGGCTATGTGGAAGTCCAGATCCACCATATCACCTGCCAGCCCCATTAGGCACTTTTCTAGCGGCAGGAAGTACATCAGTAATTTTCCAGTCCTGCCCAT
>NW_006159949.1:1013186-1020263 GCF_000334495.1 Tupaia belangeri chinensis
TGTTCATTTTTGTAGTTTGAGTCCCAGAGTCCTGGATCCAGAGGCATGAAAAACACAATGGGTGTGTGTGTTTATGCCTAAAATCCTGAAAGAAAAATGGAGGAGAAAGGGTTGTGGCATGGCCACCCTCTCCCCTGGGGTGGGGGTTGCTTTCTTACTCTCTTCCTCTGTCCCTGTATCTCTACCTCCCTTCAGCTAGTGTACATGTCCTATAGCAAATTTTAAAATAAATAAGGCAGACTAGGGCTGGCATCATAAGTAGCCAGCTACATGGCCAACTGTGGTCACAGTGTCTTAAAAATTACTCCTGGTGTTTGTGTGTGTATGCCCAGTATCTTGACAGGATGGAAAAATGGAGGAAAAAAGATTGTGGCATTATCACACCCCATTGGGGGAGTGTTTTTTGTTTTTATTTTTTTAATTAAAGTTTTGCCATAGAGCCCATTCATGTACTTGCTGGAGAGAGACAGAGAGAGGGAAAGTGAGAAATCACGCCCCCCGCCCCCAGCCGGAATGGGCCTTCCACAGTTCCTTCTTCTCCACTCTCCTCCTGGGATTTTTGTCAGCACATGTACCCACCATGATTTCCAAGCCACTGAATCTGAATTCAAACTGCTCACTTGGCTATGTGGTAATCCAGGGCCCAAACTTCCATACCACCTGCTGGCCCTGAGGAATGCTTTCTTCTTTCTCTGGAGACCACACATGCCCTTTGTAAATTAAAAAAAGAAAGAAGGAAGGGGGGAAGGAAGAAATAAAGTGGGAGCAAGCTAAACTACATAATATTATGTATTTGTGTATAAGATATGCAAATGACAAATTGCTCATTTGATGTAAACTCAAATAGAGATGAGATTAAACTGTAACCTTTTTCTACAAAGAATATAACCTCTGGCCTCAAGATAATTATTTATTGCATATTATCTCCATTGTCTAACATGCCAAAATATTGTCTACTAATAGGTTTGGGCTGCAAGACTCAGGCCTACCCCACTTTGTTAGGCACTTTAATTTTTAAATTGTGTTGGCATTTACTTGATTTTTTTTAAAAAAATTTTATTTAGCTTTATTTATTTTATTTGACCAGAGAGGGACAGAGCGAGAGAGCAAGAGAGAAGAAAGTGAGAAAACAAGCCACCGGGTCCAGGACTTAAACCATGGTCGGCTATGTGGAAGTCCAGATCCACCATATCACCTGCCAGCCCCATTAGGCACTTTTCTAGCGGCAGGAAGTACATCAGTAATTTTCCAGTCCTGCCTATAATGTGTATAATAGATTTTACCTTGAGATACAGCAGATTTTTTGTTGTTCAATAAGATTCTCTGAAAATTTTAGTTCATGTTGTATCCCTGAATGAACATTTTCTTATTCCATATTTGTGTTTTCCAGTAGGATAGCCACAAGCCATGCATAAAACACTTCTCATGACTTTTCTGAAATGAGGTGTGATGCAAGTGTGATACACACACTAAATTTTGAAAACAACAAAAAAAATGTAAAATATCCAAATAATACTTGCTGGATATTTATTAACATGTCAAGATGATAATATTTTGGAATATTCAGTAAATAAAACATGTACTAATTTCTTGTGTTTTTTTTTTTAATGTGGTTACTAGAACATTTAAAATGATATATATTTGCTTTCATTTGTGAAGAACACTGTTGGAGAGCAGTGATCTATATGACCTTAAAAATTACAATACATCAATGTATTTGAAGACAACATCTTAGCTTGTATGCTTTTTTCAACTTTTTCTTTATTATTTAAATAATTTTTAAAAATTGTTTTAGGTTTTGTATGTGCTTGCCTTAGACAGAGAGAGGGAAAATGCGAAATGACCTTCCAGAGGGGATGGCCATGCCACAATCCCGTCTCCTCCATTCTCCTTTCGGGATTTTGGTCATTGCACGCACACGTGCCTGGCATGATTTTCAAGTCTCTTGATCCTAGACTTGAACCATGCTGCCATCCTTAACCTCCATACCATCTTCTGATCCATACTTTATTTTATAAGCAGTTCAGATGTTGTACCTCTCATAACCTCATTTTCTTTCATTGTATTTTTTTCCCATTCAGTCCCAATCAGCTTTGAAAGCTGTTGGTGTCTCAGTATTCTTATCGTAATCTCCATAATACTTTAAGATAAATGTTTACATCTTTTTCTTTTCTTTTTTCCTAAGAATTATTTTATTTGACTTTATTTATTTATTTCAACTTGACTGGAGAGGGACGAAGTATGAGAGAGAAAGAAGGAAAATGAGAAAGCAAGCCACCAGGTCTGGGATCGAATCATGGTCAGCCATGTGGGAGTCCAGCACCCTCAACCACAATATCACCTGCTGACCCCTACTCATCTTTTCTTGAATATGAATAATTTAATATTATGTGTTTTGAATAAGAGAAATCCATAGTCTAGCTACCTTTTTAGATTCTTCTTTCTCAGAGGAGGCTTATACTACTTGGTTTTACTGCCAAAGTCTGAAGCTTTTAAGATACAATAAAAATCAATCCCTTTCTTCCTGGAGAACATATAAACTGTTTAGGGGAAATAAAAGAAACTGCATAGATTCCATTTTTAAAAGATAAAGAAATGTTTCTCAGTTCCAAAGTGCTGCGCGAGGTGACTGAAATCCATCAGAGCCATGGGTGATGCTAAGTGGCAGGGAGCTGCCTGGGAAGAGCTGAGAGATCAGTGCGGTGATGGATTTGAGAAAGCACCAGTAATAATGGATTATCTAAAACTTGAGCATCAGCCCTGAAGTAAAAAAGTTGGAGCTGGTGCCACCATTGTTAAAGCTTGAGATTTGATATTAGACAATAAGCATCATAGCAGGGAAAGGACGAAAGAACGTATGGAAAAGAATCTAAGGGAAGCAGATTTCAGCATGCAAGCAAAAATCTGAAGTTCAGGGGTCACCTTAGAGAGCAGGGATGCTACCCTCGGGGTGGTGGTCAGTGAGGTAACTAGGCAACGTGGGAAGCTAACCTGGCTGCAGAAGTCCTCCTGGCTCTCATGATGCAAAAAGGAATTTGAAAGCAAAGTCTGTTGCCGTGGCGTGGACCGTGACATGGAAAAGAGCCCCTTACTTGCACAATCTGAAAGGGTAGTTTTGTCTCTCTTTCCCCTGGCCTTGTCTCACTGGAATCTCCTACCTGCTCCAGAAAAATCTAATCTCTTCATAGATAGTTACAAATTATGTTAATGATGTCATCAATTCAAATATACTACTAAAGCAAAAGGAAAAGAATGAGAAACACAAGCAAAACATACTGACAGACAAAGTCCTTCCTTTTTTTACCCCTTGCTCTGGAAGACCTTAGTCCTTCTGCTGTGTACTTATTACATTGAATTTTTAGGTGTCAATTCTAAAACATAGTCTGAAGAGAAAAATCTATTGTTGCAGCACAAAACATAGTACCTGTGTCCTAGAAGACGTTTTGTACTTTGGAGATGGTGTAAATGCTTTAGGTAATGGCATTTGTCATGATTGGAAAATGATTGCCATCAAAGTCTCTCTAAATTAGGAAAAGGAACTCACCTGGTTTGTAGCATCTTATTTTAGAGAACTGTTTAAGTATCTGCTGAGGAACAGTTCTTATTTCCTTGCCTGGAAGAATGAAAACCCTTAAACTTCTGCTCTGCCTCTCTATGAAGTCCTAAAGAATATACCGTAATAATTTCATTAATCCTTTGATGATGCTTGTTCCCTGATAACGTGATTTATTCCATTCTAGCAGAGCCAGCCAAATACCCTAGTGAAGTGCAAAGACAGATAAGATGAATCTGTTCAAAGTCTTGGAGGGTGAGGGGTTTGTCTGTTGGATCCCACAGCCTGAAAGTGCAGAACAGTAAACTTTTATGAGGAAAAAAGCCTTTTATTTTCTTTAAGATGTGTATACAAAAGAGAACACGCTTGCTCTGCTGGCCATGTCCCAATCATTCTCCTCCATCTTCCTCTCACGACTTTGCATATGCTCACACACGTGCCTGGCATGTTTTTCAAGCCACTGGGTCCAGGACTCCAACCGGGAAGTCAGCCATTTGGGATCCAGATAACCCTAACCACAACACCACAGGCTGACTCAAGGAGGAAACAGTCTTCATTAAAACATTTTTTAATTCCTTGAGATTTCAGGGAATCAACTATGCTTCTCAGTGTCTGTTACTTTTCACTGTTATTAGAACAACCACTGTGAATGATTTATGGAAATAGAGCCTGAATTTGGGGGTAATAACAATGTTTCTGTCTTGTTCAAGACCTTTCAGATAGCGCCTCTGTGGTCATTGCTGTTGAATAATTAATCATTATAATTGTTTTCTGTGTAACATCCTGTCTTTTGATATAGCAAGTATTTTGTTATGATACTAGATACCCACAGATAAGCTGATTTCTAGTGTTAATTTTAGAAAGTTCAGGAAAAGGTAATTTTGGAGTCATACTTGTTTAATAAAAAGTGATCTCTTTTTTTAAAAAATAAAAGGGAATCTTTATTCATTGTCATTATCTGATTTTATTTTTTAAAGTTGACGAGAGAGAGAGAGAGAGAGAAAGTGAGAAAGCAAGCTGCCGAGTCCAGGACTCGAATGTGGTCAGTCATGTAGAAGTCCAGTCATTCCAACCATCACGCCACCTGCCGGCCCCTAAAAAGTAATCTCTTGTCATAAATACTGGTAAACATAGTTAATTACTTTATACTAAAGGTTTGTTGTGTGCATATATAATTTATATTTATTATATATAACACTACATATTATACATTTATTTTATTGAGATAATTCTGTATCATCTCCTTAAAGAACTTTGAAATTACCCTTTTATCTTGACTTTTATCCTTCTAATGGAATAAGAGACTATTCCATCTAAATAAAACTTTAGCTAACTTTTTTGACCTTGAGGTCTTTTGTTTGATAATATAAAATTCTGAATTTTTAGTCAAAATATGGAATCAGTCTAATTATCCATCAACAAACAAAGGGATAAAGAAACTTTGTGGTGGTGTAACAGGTAATGTCAAGGTTAGGGCAGCTGGATTTCACATGGCTGATTTTGTGGTTTTCGTTCCAGACCAAGTTACTTGACAGTCACACTGGGCACAAGTGCATGTGTGCCCCAAATCCCCAAAGGAGAATTGAGGAGAACAGATTGCGGTATGGCCTTCCACTCTAGGGGGTGATTTCTCCCTCTTGCTCTCTGTCTCTCTAGTTAGAGCATGTGCTCTATAGAAAACTTTAAAAAAAATAAAATGAAAAGAAAGATAATATACAAAGAATAGAATATTAGTCATTTGAGGTAAATTGGGTGAGTTTGGAGGACAACATTATGTTAAGTGCAATAAGCCAAGTGCAGAGAAAGAAATACGTATTTTCACTCATGTGGAAATTAAAAAAAAAAAAAACAACTTCGTAGTATTAAAGAGTGATAGAATGACTACTATAGACCGGCAGGGATGTGGGGGAGATAGTGGGATGTGGATTAATGGAAACAAAATTAGAAATAAGAGAAACAATTTATTGTGTTTTTGTTGTTTTAATTGCTAGAGGGCATATGCACTTATTAGAGAAACAGGGAGGGAGAGAAAGCACCCCAAATAGGGCATGGCACATCACAGTCCCTTTTCCTTCATTTCTCCAACCTGTTGAGAGAAATATTCTAACTGTAGTCAGTCATGTGGGATCTGGCTCCCTTAATCACTGGACGATTGGGCTACCCAAGGAGAATAATAACAATTTACTGCATATCTCAGGGGATATTGAAAGAGGATTTTGAATGTTCCCAGCATAAAATAATGGCAGATGACTGAGACGATGGATATACTAATTGCCCTGATTTGATCAATACACATAGTATTCTTGTACTCTGCAGACTGTACCAAAATCACACTGCACTTCACAGATATGGGCCCAGCTGCTGTGCCACAATGGTAACACAAGTGCCCTGCAAAGCTGGAAGCCATATGTTGACTGGGTTCAGATTCCTGGATTGGTCTGAACTCAAACTCGGCCCAGGATCTTGAGGATATGGAGAGCTGGGGAAAAGGGATCGCAATATACTTTCTCTCTCAGTCTCTCTCTCTCTCTGTCATTCTTTCTCTGGCATGCACACATGCTCTTTAGTAAAAAATAAGTTCTGAAATTTTCTGGGAGGTAGTTAGCTTAACGGGGGCGGGGATGTTAATATTTTAAAAAATGAGGCTAGTCATTTTCTTCTTTATGAGTAACTCTTTTTACCTTAGTAAGATTTGAAAGAATATGGTGGATTCTTTATACAAGGGCTCTTCAAAAAGTTTATGGGAAATGTTTATTATGAAAAACTGTACATTTACTAAGATTTTTTTTGCACTAAAATAAGCTCATATTTTAATTTCACTTTCTCCACAAACTTTTTAAAGTCCCCTCATATATTTTAGGCTATTGTGTGCAGAATATGTGGCATTCGCTTATGAGTTCCAAGTAGGGAACAAAACATTGGTGTTAAAGACCCTGGACAATATGGTGACTTTAAAGCATTAATTGGGTAGCTTTTCCATTTTTTGCTTAGGAGACTTCTCATAACTCGAAAACACAATGAACCAAGTGTAATAGTTTTCAGATCTTTGCTATTGATAGATAACACATTCATTTCAGTTGAAAGCTCAGGACCTGTAAAACCATTCTCTCCTCCCTTCTCACCCCCTACCACCAGTAAAAGAATAAACACATACCCAAAACTGCCTGCAATTTTAAGCAGTTCAAAGAGCCTCTGAAGCTCATCCATGGGCTCTGAGTTAAGAATTCCCACTACAGGAAATACATTTATTTTTTCCATCTCACAGTAAAATCTTTCATATTTTATTTTACTTTTTTAAAGACAGCATCTTGCTACAGTAGTATTCTTGCCATAACCTTTCTGTTGAGACTACAGGCATGTCCTAGCTCTATTTTAAAACAGGATCTCAGATATGCAGTACTCAACCCGGCCCATACCTCTTTATCCTCCTGCTTTGGACCTCCTAGAATTGCTAGGATTGTATGTACACTCCACCTCACCAGCCTATAGGGTTTTTTTTTTTTTTTTTTTTAGAGATTTTCACT
>NW_006159949.1:1020498-1030964 GCF_000334495.1 Tupaia belangeri chinensis
CCCCCCCATCCTATAGGTTTGACTAGAATTCTAATCTAGGCCTCCTTTGTAGTCCCAGCCTGTGGAGAACAGTATCTTTTTTTTTTTGGAGAGGTTTTTGCTATAGGGCGCGTGGGCTTGCCAGACAGACAGAGAGAGACATAGAGACAGAAAGTGAGAAATCACCCCCCAGAGGGGATGGTCACACCGCAGTCCCTTTTCCTCCATTCTCCTCTCGGGATCTTGGGCACGCACGCACACGCGCCTGGTGTAAGTTTTAAGCCACCAGGTCCGGGACGCGAACCGCGCTCGACTATGTGGGAGTCCAGTGACATAGCCATTACGCTAACTGCTGGTTCCCTCCGAGAACAGTATCTTGAAAGCATACCATGGTGACTGGCCCCACACAGTTAACTTTTTGGGCTACTTTGCTGGAGGAAGGGTTGACACGAATTCCCAGAGGCCTATTTTCTTCGGGAAACCTAATATCAACAGAGATCTTAGACAAGAGTCCCTGAATGCAGGTGTTAACAGGACATGGGCACAGTGCTAACAGAATCATTAGTGCCCAGAGGTTCAAGCTGGGGGGTCCTCCAACAAACCCTATTTTCCAAAATGTGTTTTTCTGTTGTTTTTTGTTTGTTTGTTGTTTTTAGTTTTTGCCATGGGCCTACATGCTAACCTGAGAAAGACAGAAAGACAGAAAATAAGAACTCCCCCTCCTACCTCCAGGAGGATGGACATACCACAATCCCTTTTCCTCCATTCTACTCTTGGGATTTGAGATATGCATGCATATGCACCCAATGTATTTTTCAAGCCATTGGATCTGGGACTCAAATGCATAGCCAGCCATGTGAGTTCCAGCTGCCCTAGTCAGCATGTCACTGGTTTGCCAGGAAGTGTGCATTTTTATGTAGTTGTAACTTTTTAAACATCTCAAAAGCAAAATTTTAGATTGACACTATTTCAGCTATTCCTATATATCCATATCTATTATATGTAAATTTGTTAACCACCATTTCCCCATATAAATGCTGACCTGTTCACTTCCTTTGATGCAAGACATACTGTGTCAAGGTCTTTCCATGATTTTATCACGGCAGGGAGGACTTCTTGTCATTTTTGTAGTGTCTTTGTTTATTGATGCAATCGATATCAACTTTCTTGATTCCTGGATCTTTGTGTTTATTGTTATGTGATAGCTCAGTTTTCTCATTTATTTCTGGAAAACACCTTTTTTGTGTGTGGTGAGGAGAAAGAGTTATAATACATTGGTTAAAAGGGAAGGAAAGTTAAGCTAAATATTTAATAGTCCTTCAAAGGAATTATAATTAATATTTCTAATGTATTATCTATGTCTTCCAAATAGTCCTTGTATAAGTGGATTCCTTTCCTTCCTTAGTAGTACTACTAGCACTAAAGAAAGATGGGTGCTTATTGCTCTCTCTCTTTTTTTGTATTAAATTTTTGCTATAGGGTCAATGCACACAAGGGTGAGAGACAGAGGGTGAGAGAAAGAGAAAGTGAGAAATCACCCTCCCCCCCCGCCAGGGAATATAGTCACTCCGCAGTCCCTTCTCCTTCTGCCAGCGTACACACACCTGGCACAATTTTCAAGCCACTGGGTCCAGGCCTCAGACCCCAGAGTCAGCCGCGTGGGATCCAGCATCTTAACCTTCACACTAACTGCTGACTTGATGGGTGCCTAGCCTATCTCATTTTCCTTAGGAAAGATGTATGAAGATTTTTCAGCTTAAACTGAATATACTTACATTTATTTATTTTTATCACCATGTGGTTAATTCTTTAGAAATTTATTTCAAGCTCTAGTTCATGTATGAAGCTGTTTTTATAATAGTCTTTTTCATGCCTGGAATGATTATAATTGAAAGTACGAGAGTCTTGGTTCATTTTCATCATCAGATTGCTTTTTTTTTTAATGTTCAAAAAATATTATAAAAAAGTACAAGGGAATAAGTTTATGCTGAGAAATGCAGCAGTAAATATAGTTGAAGAAAACAGAGCAACTCTACATTGATACATTGGCACAAATAGGAAGAGCCAATGTACCACCCAGACCTGAACATCGGCAGGCCATGTTGTTCATGATCCTTCGGAAACACCACTCTGAAAAGATCTTGTCAGTTTAGGGAAGAGAATGAGTATATGTATAATCACAGATGCACTGATCATGATTTTACTTAAAAATTAGCAAACAATACTGTAGAAACATCAATATTGGCAATTTGTAAGATGCTTCATCTTAGATTTAGTTGGCAAAGACCGCGTTTAGCAGTAAGCATGAGTTTAGTCTTCCATGTAGAAACCAGGTACTCTGAACTGTAAAAAAAACAGTTTCCTACTGTTGAAAAATACAAGTTTAAGTATAAGATTGTAAAAATGCATAGATTTTTAGTAAAAGAATTGGCTGTACAAGAGTACTCCCCTTTCACAGTATTCCTTTTACTTCATATGTGAGTTATTGATTATGCTATAGATTTTAACTGTTACAGCACTAAAAGGCAACTATTCAGGGAAGAGGCAGAAAAAGGAGAAAGAAATGTATCTAAGGCAATTTTTTATTAGGTACAATAATATAATAGTGTTTTAGGAAGACAAGATAAAAATTACTCAAGGCTAGCTTGGTACTTACTGAATAAAAACAACGGACTAAATACTGAACTTCTCTGTATGAATCTAATAATCAATGCCTTGGTCACCATATTGGTAATCTCTGGCACTCGCCATGATACTCCTCTGGGTATTCTTCCTGGTAATCGCTATCACTGATCTCTGATCCATTTGTTCCTGTTCTTTGACTTCCATCATGAATGACAGCTTCTGTGGGAGCAGCACAGTATTTGGGATCATGTACTTGCAGCCCAAGGCCATACACACTCATCCCTTTCTGGGAAGCAACTTTGTTGGTACCCATCTGTAGAGAAACAGTTAAGTCGTCCTCTGGTTGTAATGTTAGCTTCTGATCATAGATGTCTCTTCTGGTAGCTGGTGCTAACATCCCAGCCTGGCTGACTCCATTGTGGGTGTCCATCTGCAGACTAATTGTGGTCTGGTCAAAAGATTTGTCTGTTTGCATTTTGAGAACATAAAGGTGCCTCCCCGTCCCATAGGCTGTCCTATCTGCCTGACTGGCACATTTGTTGGTTCCCATCTGCAAAGCAATTACACTCTGACCAGCTTTTAATTTCCCTTCGTCAAAACACCTTGTTTGTTTTTCTGCGTACTTAACTCCAATATCAATGGTCGAAATCCTTTTGTTTTGGCCAGATCTACTAGTCACCAGGGTAGTCTGAACCTGGGTCATGTTTCCATTCTCAAAAGGATCATTTGCTTCAAATATGTCATGGGGCTTCATACCACAAGCCTGAATAGCTTTAATCAAGTTGCCAATATTCTCCAACCGAGGCCAGTTTAATGAGGACTCATTGACCTTCTTCACCGAGCCTGGCTGAAGCTTGTTTATAGTTTGAGGAGGATGTTGCCATCCTTTAGATCCATCTGGAAGTTGGTGCCGATGCTCATGCCTGTCATCACTTCTATCCACTTTTGAAGATCTTTCTGTGCCTGATGATCATACTTAGAAACAATCTTGCTTTTTTTCTTTTTCTTTTTCTTTATTATCGAAGCAATCTTGTTCTTGACGTCGGCGGAAAGCCTGAAGGCTGTAGGAAGGGCCCTTGTTGAAGTCGGTCATAGTGGTGTGGCAGCGTGAAGGAGGCTGCACTAGGGTCTGGAAGTGTCTAACCTTTGGTTACCCTGCTCCTGGCCCAGAGGAGTCACCACCGCAGGGATGCTCAGAACTCGCTCCTCTGAGTGGAGCAGAAGATGCCCAGACATGGTGACCAGAAGCTGCCTGTGCCTGGATGGCTGAGTCCGACTGGGTCCAGCAGAGCCTCTCTGTCAGCTCCTGAGTCTCAGTGGCTGTCCACCCAGATTGCTTTTCTTTCTTTTTTTTTTTTTTAAGAATTATTTTTATTTAATTTTATTATAATTTTTAAAAAAGTATTTAATTTTATGTATTTTCATTATTATTTTTTAATTTGCGACAAGAGAGAGAGAAAAGTGAGAAAACAAGCCACCAGGTCTGGGACTCTATCCATGGTCGGCCATGTGAGAGTCCAGCTCCTTAATCACCATACCACCTGCTGGCCTCAATCAGATTTTGAAACTATCATCAAATCTGTAAGTACAGATTTGATAAGCAATTTATAAACAGCATTGTAGATCATCAATAGTGTACTGTAAAGAAAAGATAAAGTATTTTGGATGATGTTAGTTATGGCAAAAATAGGTAAATAGAATCTAACTTAGCATTTCTATTCAGGATGCCTTCAGTTTAAATTAACAATCTTTTTGCTACACCAGTAATAAATGAATAGTTGTTAAAATTTAGCTTAAATAAATACATATTAATTAGTTTAATTTCCTTCAGTTTTACTGCACCTTTAGGTTTTACTCTTACTTCTTCCTTGTAGACAAAGAAAGCGATTTCATTTTATTTTAAACTACCTTTATATTTGCTTCACTGAGTTATATTTTTACCTCGTAAAATTGTTGAAACAGTTGTGCCTACCATTGTCAGATATTGTAGTAAGATTCTATCTTAAAAATATACTGAGTTGGAGACCAGCAGTTAGCGTAATGGCTATGTCGCTGGACTCCCACGTAGTCGACTGTGGTTTGAGTCCCGTACCCGGTGGCTTAAACTCACGCAGGGCGCATGTGCGTGAGTGCCCAAGATCCCGAGAGGAGAATGGAGGAGAAGGGATTACAGCGTAGCCATCCCCCTGGGGGGTGATTTCTTGCTTTCTATCTCTCTGTCTGTCTCTGTCTGTCTGGCGAGCGCATGCGCCCTATAGCAAAAAACCTCTCCCCCAAAATATACTGATTTGTGTAAAATAAATAAAACTTAAAAATACAGATAAAAACGCACTAGTTGAAGGCTTTTTAGCTTCCATTTTGCTGCTTCGAACTATTTAAATTAAATTATGGCATCATATCACTGTACCTGTCTTACCTGATATCTGACAAGAAATCTGTTAGGGCTATTTCTCATTTACAGTGACATTTCTTTCTACCTGTCTCCAAAATATTTATGTATTGTGTTGTCTGGAAAGTCATGACACGTTTTTGCATGGAAAAATGCCATGACTTTCCCAACAACCTAATATAGATAAATTTGCAGTGTCTTTTTTTGCTCATTAGCCATGTTTATCTTATAATTAAGATGGTACCTTGTAAAATGAAATGTAAAGACACTTCTATTTTCTTGTAAAATTAATCTGACCTCAGAGGCAACACATTGCTTTATTTCACTTTACCATCTAAGACAAACTTCTTCTTATCTATTACCCCAAAAGTCATTTAATGCATTGATCAACCCTTTTTTTTAACATTATTTTTAAAATTTTATTTTTTTAATCTTTTTTCTTCTTCTTTTTTTTTTTTTGTGAGTTTTTTTTTGCTGTAGGGCGCATGTACTTGCCAGAAAGACAGAGAGAGAGAGACAGAGAGACAAAAAGTGAGAAATCACCCCCCAAGGGGGCTGGCCATGGCCACAATCCCTTTTCCTCCATTCTCCTCCTGGGATCCTGGGCACGTATACACATGCGCCCAGCATGAGTTTAAGCCACTGGGTCCGGGACTTGAACTACAGTCAACTACGTAGGAGTCCAGTGATGTAGCCATTACGCTATCTGCTGGTCCCTATTTTTAAAATCTTAGTAAATCACATTTAATCACTCTACATTTTTTAAAAGAATCATTTTATTAACTTTATCTATTCTTATTATTATTATTATTTTCCAGTTTTATCAGAGAGAGACAGAGAAAGAAAGTGAGAAAGCAAGCCAGGTCTGGGACTCGAACTGTGGTTGCCCATATGGGAGTCTAGTGCCCTTAACCACCATGCCACCTGTTGGCTTCATAATCATTCTACATATTTTTTTTCCCAGAGTCTTTTTTATTGGCCACTTAGAGCTACAATATTAGCTATTTCCACCAGAAAGTCTGCTTTTCTTTGTGCTTTTCCCTCCTGTGTCTCCCAGCTCTGCAGAACCCGCTCCCAGGAACACAGGCCTAGAAAACAAAAGAGTCAGCCCTATGGGGTCCGGCCACCTTACCCTGTGCCACCCCCATCTTCAGAGAAGGTGTCACTCTACATCTTTACAGCACGTAAAATGTTTTTTCTCAGCACGAATACAGTGCACATTAGTCAAGTCAAAGATAGTACTGTATACGTTATCATGAGCAGATGGCTTTTCATTTCTGTGTCTGTTAAATGTTTTTTCCCTCTGATCCTCTCCTTCTCAACCCCTATTAGCCATCTCCTCTTATAATGTCTCTAGTATCTATAGTTGCCCTCCCTGCTATTTCACGTTCCAGTCTTTCAGTTTCTGCCATAAAGTTCAGACATTCAGTATATATTGAGCAGGGACATACAGTTCTTCTCTTTGATAGTCTGGCTTGCTTTGCTTAGCATTAAATTTTCCGTATTTCTCCATTTTATATCAAATGTCAGGGTCTCATTGCTTGTTTATGGCTGAGTCATATCAACCCATTTTTAGTGTTACGTGCTAGAAAGTGAAAGTGAAAGGAGGCTCTGATCTTGTCAGTTCTGTCACAGTAACCAAACTTGGAATATTTAAGTTTGATTTCAAGATAAATTAACTCTGGTCCTACTAACTATAATCAGAACATTTGCAAAATCATGTTTGTTGACTACCATGCTACAGATGACATAAGATGTTTCAGTACCAGCTAAAGATAAATAAAATACAGTAACATTTCTGAAATTTGATGAATACTTCCATTTTTTTTCCCCCCTCTTTTAGATGTTTGCCATTGGGTGTGCTCACTAGAGAGACAGAGAGGGAAAGTGAGAAATCACCCCCCTAAGGGGACGGTCATGTCACAATCCCATTTCTTCCATTTTTGTCTTGGGATTTGCCCACATACCAAGTGTGTTTTTCAAGCCATCCTGTCTAGGACCCACACATCAGAGTGCCATGTGGGAGCCAGTGTCCTAATCACCACACCACCTGCTGGCACTTCTGAGTTTGTTTGTTTTCTATAATTAGATTGAGAATGGGTTTTAGGGAGCTGTTATACTTCTTCATTATTTCTATCTGTGCTTCATCTGTCATCTCATTTGTAAGAAAAATTCTTTAAATTTCCCTTAGACCAGTTAAGCAGGATCTTGTTTAAATCATGCCAAAACTTTAGTTGTTATTTTTTGTTTTGCATATCAAAATATTTTATGAAAAGGTAATCTACATTCAAATTTCTTATACTCATTTACTAACAAAAATCATGTTTTTTTTTTTTTTAAAGACTATTAGACTAACTATATCACTGGTTAGTTCCTCTGGATGGACGTATGTGTTGCTTTTTGTTCAGTTTGCTTTTTCTTATTTACTAAGCAGCCATTGCTTATCCGTCCTGTTTTGGGCACTATAATAGAGACTTGGGATTATAATAGTAAATCTTATATGATGACGTCTGACAGCATTTGATAAGAGATTTTTAAAAAATGAAAACTTTTTATCAGTGGCTCCAGTTTTGAGTCATCTTGTATCTAAACAAATAGTATAAAACAAACATAGGCGTTTGTGCTTAACCTGCAAGGCTTTATTTTCAGGGTTTAAGTCCTTTCCTCCTCCTCCTCTTCCTCCTCCTCCTCCTCCTCCTCCTCCTCCTCTTCTTCTGCTATAGGCTATGTGTGTTCATCAGAGACAGAGAGAGAGAGAGAAGGAGGGAAAGTGAGAAAGCATTCCCTAGGGATATGCCCATACTACAGTTCCTTCTCCTCCATTTTCCTCTCAAGATTTTGGGCACGCATGCACACACGCCTAGTGTGCTTTTCAAGCTGTAGTGTCTGGGACTTGAACCATGCTGGCAACTATGTGGGATTTAGCTGCCTTAACCAACATGCCACTGGCTGGCCCACTTAAAAGTCTTTAATTGTCATGGGACCAGCAGTTAGTATAATGGCTATGTCGCTGAACTCCTATGTAGTCAACCACGGTTCAAGTCCCGAACCCAGTGGTTTAAACTCACTCTGGGCTAGTGTGCGTGCATGCCCAAGATCTCGAGAGGAGAATGGAGGAGAAGGGATTGCAGCGTGGCCATCCCTCCTGGGGGGTGATTTCTCGCTTTCTGTCTCTCTGTCTCTCTCTGTCTTTCTGGCGAGTGCATGTGCCCTATAGCAAACCCCTTCCCCCCCCCAGAAAAAAAGTCTTTAATAGTCAGAAGACAATCTTAGTGCACAGTCCACATGAGTTTATAATAGAATTTGCCCATTTATCTTAGTTTATTGTAGTTTAACTATTTCAAATTGGCTGCCTTTTTGAGAAGATGAACTCCCAGGAATTGGGATCATATATATTTCTCTGTTACCTGATCCACAGTATGACATGTACTATAATAAATATATAATAAGTGGTTGGTTAATGGATGATGCAATTTCCATGAAGAAAAAGAAGATGCGGGAGAGCCAAGATGAGTAGAAGTTAAATCTGATTTTCTCCCATTGTTACTTTTCTCTTTTTTTTCTTTTTTCTTTTTAAGAAGCAGACCTTATTTTATTTTATTTTTTATTTTACATATTTAATCACTGTATATCACAACAGCTTGTAAAATGAATTTTCCTAGCATAAATATACAGCACACTAGTCCAGTCAAAGATACGATCATATACATTATCATCAACAGACAGTCCTAAGAAGCAGACTATATTTATTGAAAAGACACTTTTTTTCCTTTAGGGAGATTTTTGCTATAGGGTATATGCGCTCACTGGAGAGACAGAGACACAGAAAGCAAGAAATCACCCCCCCTCCCCCCAGGGGACGGATGGCCATGTTGCAATTCCTTCTCCTTCATTCTCCTCTTGGAATCTTGGGGGCACACACACATATGCACCTGACGTGAGTTTTAAGCCACCCGGTCTAGGACTCAAACTGTGGTCGACTACGTGGGAGTCCGGCAACCATTATACCATTGAAAAAGATACTTTGAAGAGGTTGAATAGAACTTTTTGAACCCTAAACTAATTTTATCACTTGGAGTTGACTGTGTTCTGGGAAATTAATTATCCTTAATAAAACTTCTTAATGATTAAAACAATGTCTGCACAGCATGGGAGTTAAGAACAAAGAGTCAGAGGAAGAGAAGTTTGATTCCCAGTTCTACATCTATGCTGTGTGCCCTTAGGCAAATTGGTCATTTCTATTAGCTTCTGTGTCTATTAAATGGGAATAATTATGTTAGGTAACTCATGGGGTTCTTTGACAAGATTATATGACAATCATAAATTCCTAATACTAAAGGAGTATTCAGATTAAATTAATAGCAGAAAGATGAATGTAATATAAAATTAAGCTTAGAATAGGGCCTTTCACATGGAAATTCTTGGTAACAACTGTAATTTTTATTATTGTTGTTGCTTTTGTAACATATTTCATTTAGCATAATGTGTACAAGGTTCATCTACATTATAGCATGTCAGCAGTCCATAACTTTTTAAGAATAATTACTATTTCATTGTATGTATATTACTAGTTTTTGTTGTTGATGAGCATATGGATTGTTTTTGCCTTTTGGTTATTGTGAATAATGCTGCAGTGAACATTGATGTACAAGGAATTGATTTGAAAGCTGCATTTAAAAAATCATTTTATAAAATTACTATTTTATTTAACTATCCTTCTGTTCTGTTTAAGTCATTCTAAAAGCCTGGTTAACTTGTGTGAGGAAAAGGTAATATATGACCACTCTTTATGTTTTTTTCTGAGCACATTCTAAGATTGTTATGACTCTCTGGGGCTAGCAGGTGTTGTGGTGGTTAAGGGTGCTTGACTCCCACATGACTGACCGTGGTTTGAGTCCTGGGCCTGGTGGCCAGCTTTCTCACTGCTCCCCTACCGTCTCTGGTCAAATTTAAATAAGTAAAATTAAATAAAATAATTCTTAAAAAAAAAAAGGTTGTTATGACTCTGACCTATTTCTAGAATTCACATCAATTACTTAATAGAATGGAAGTGATGGATGAGAAAGTGTTAAGATTATTAGGTCATCTTCATCTCACTTTGTGGGGAAGATCAAATTATGTAAATAAGGGAATCTTTAAGTTATTTTTAAAGTATGGTCATACTCAGTTAAGTAAGTTTCTATTCATAATTTTAAGACATTTTAGTTATTCATGCCATATCATATTGCCAGCACTGTAAGAGTATGTTATGTTTTCTGTGGACATCTCGTAATTTCCTGTTTTCTTGTCATCAGCCCAGCACATGAGATTCTGGAACTTTGCTTTGCATAGTTAGCATCATAGATGATAGTTATGTTACTGAGAAGTATCTCAGACGTTATGTTAACTCTTAAATGATCAAGGCATATATCAAGGATAAACATAGTAATTAGAAACACAGTTAGCCTTCTAGTCAACCCCTTTTCTATTTTTT
>NW_006159949.1:1034852-1070077 GCF_000334495.1 Tupaia belangeri chinensis
ATGGAGGAGAAGGGATTGCAGCGTGGCCATCCCTCCTGGGGGGTGATTTCTCGCTTTCTGTCTCTCTGTCTCTCTCTGTCTTTCTGGCGAGTGCATGTGCCCTATAGCAAACCCCTTCCCCCCCCCAGAAAAAAAGTCTTTAATAGTCAGAAGACAATCTTAGTGCACAGTCCACATGAGTTTATAATAGAATTTGCCCATTTATCTTAGTTTATTGTAGTTTAACTATTTCAAATTGGCTGCCTTTTTGAGAAGATGAACTCCCAGGAATTGGGATCATATATATTTCTCTGTTACCTGATCCACAGTATGACATGTACTATAATAAATATATAATAAGTGGTTGGTTAATGGATGATGCAATTTCCATGAAGAAAAAGAAGATGCGGGAGAGCCAAGATGAGTAGAAGTTAAATCTGATTTTCTCCCATTGTTACTTTTCTCTTTTTTTTCTTTTTTCTTTTTAAGAAGCAGACCTTATTTTATTTTATTTTTTATTTTACATATTTAATCACTGTATATCACAACAGCTTGTAAAATGAATTTTCCTAGCATAAATATACAGCACACTAGTCCAGTCAAAGATACGATCATATACATTATCATCAACAGACAGTCCTAAGAAGCAGACTATATTTATTGAAAAGACACTTTTTTTCCTTTAGGGAGATTTTTGCTATAGGGTATATGCGCTCACTGGAGAGACAGAGACACAGAAAGCAAGAAATCACCCCCCCTCCCCCCAGGGGACGGATGGCCATGTTGCAATTCCTTCTCCTTCATTCTCCTCTTGGAATCTTGGGGGCACACACACATATGCACCTGACGTGAGTTTTAAGCCACCCGGTCTAGGACTCAAACTGTGGTCGACTACGTGGGAGTCCGGCAACCATTATACCATTGAAAAAGATACTTTGAAGAGGTTGAATAGAACTTTTTGAACCCTAAACTAATTTTATCACTTGGAGTTGACTGTGTTCTGGGAAATTAATTATCCTTAATAAAACTTCTTAATGATTAAAACAATGTCTGCACAGCATGGGAGTTAAGAACAAAGAGTCAGAGGAAGAGAAGTTTGATTCCCAGTTCTACATCTATGCTGTGTGCCCTTAGGCAAATTGGTCATTTCTATTAGCTTCTGTGTCTATTAAATGGGAATAATTATGTTAGGTAACTCATGGGGTTCTTTGACAAGATTATATGACAATCATAAATTCCTAATACTAAAGGAGTATTCAGATTAAATTAATAGCAGAAAGATGAATGTAATATAAAATTAAGCTTAGAATAGGGCCTTTCACATGGAAATTCTTGGTAACAACTGTAATTTTTATTATTGTTGTTGCTTTTGTAACATATTTCATTTAGCATAATGTGTACAAGGTTCATCTACATTATAGCATGTCAGCAGTCCATAACTTTTTAAGAATAATTACTATTTCATTGTATGTATATTACTAGTTTTTGTTGTTGATGAGCATATGGATTGTTTTTGCCTTTTGGTTATTGTGAATAATGCTGCAGTGAACATTGATGTACAAGGAATTGATTTGAAAGCTGCATTTAAAAAATCATTTTATAAAATTACTATTTTATTTAACTATACTTCTGTTCTGTTTAAGTCATTCTAAAAGCCTGGTTAACTTGTGTGAGGAAAAGGTAATATATGACCACTCTTTATGTTTTTTTCTGAGCACATTCTAAGATTGTTATGACTCTCTGGGGCTAGCAGGTGTTGTGGTGGTTAAGGGTGCTTGACTCCCACATGACTGACCGTGGTTTGAGTCCTGGGCCTGGTGGCCAGCTTTCTCACTGCTCCCCTACCGTCTCTGGTCAAATTTAAATAAGTAAAATTAAATAAAATAATTCTTAAAAAAAAAAAGGTTGTTATGACTCTGACCTATTTCTAGAATTCACATCAATTACTTAATAGAATGGAAGTGATGGATGAGAAAGTGTTAAGATTATTAGGTCATCTTCATCTCACTTTGTGGGGAAGATCAAATTATGTAAATAAGGGAATCTTTAAGTTATTTTTAAAGTATGGTCATACTCAGTTAAGTAAGTTTCTATTCATAATTTTAAGACATTTTAGTTATTCATGCCATATCATATTGCCAGCACTGTTAAGTAAGAGTATGTTTTCTGTGGACATCTCGTAATTTCCTGTTTTCTTGTCATCAGCCCAGCACATGAGATTCTGGAACTTTGCTTTGCATAGTTAGCATCATAGATGATAGTTATGTTACTGAGAAGTATCTCAGACGTTATGTTAACTCTTAAATGATCAAGGCATATATCAAGGATAAACATAGTAATTAGAAACACAGTTAGCCTTCTAGTCAACCCCTTTTCTATTTTTTGTTTTTAATGATTTTGTCATAGGGCGTGTACACACACTAGAGAGATACAGAGAGAGAGGGAAAGTGAGAACTCATTCTCCTGGGGTGGGGGGGTGTGTGTGCGATGGGTGGTATGGTTATGCTACAGTCTCTTCTCCATTCTTCTTTTAGGATTTTGGCAATGCATGCAGACATGTTCGGTGTGATTTTCAAGTCGCTGGGTCAGAGACTTAAACCATGGTTGGCCATGAGAGCATCCAGTGCTGTAACCACCATGCCACCTGCTGGCCCCTCTAGTCAATTACTTTTAAGTTTGAAATTATTTGCATTCTAGTGTTATTAGTTATAAATATGTTTGGGAGGACCATCAGGTGGCAGGGTGGTTAAGGCACTGGATACTCCCACGTGGCTGACCATGGTTTGAGTCTTGGACCTGGTGGCTCTCTCTCTCTGTCTCTCTCTCTCTGTGTATGTGTGCCTGCTCAAATTAAAATAAATGATTGAATAAATTTTTAAAAATATGTTTGGAACCAACATTTTTAAAAGAGACAAAATGAATGATCACAGTTCAAGTTCTTTTTTAAGTTTTTATTTTTTTTTCCCTGAGTGACAGTGAGAGAGAATATTTCCAACAGAATCTCAATGCCACAGTCTACTCCTTGCTTCAGCCAGCCTCATATAGGCACATGCATGCTGGTTGTACTCAGGAAGGTCTTTGAAAATGAACTCAGGAATGTCTCAATTGAGGCAGCCTTATAGAGAGTCACATTTCACCATTGTGCCACCATTTGGGCCTATCACATTCTTTTACGTGAGTTATTTAGTAGGTAAAAAGTTCTTTCAAGACCTTTACAAACTTATAATCAGCCAGTAGTTGTTTTAACAAAATAGTATACTAATTCAATTAAAGCAGGAGTTGGCTGTTAAGCTAACCCCCAAAATAGACAGATTCATATTTATACACAGAATCATGAAAATGATAAAGGATTAATTACTCATAGAAATATAGGTAGCAATCTTTCATGCCTAGCAATGAAAAATAATTTTATATCTACTGTGATCCACATTTTTAAAAATTTTTCTATTACTATCTATATATAGTAAAAGAGTACCTAAAAATTAATAACAGAGACAGCAGCAGTATAACATGTATTCTGTCAGTGAGATACTTAGGTGGTTCTTTGCATTTTGGTTTTAGTTCGTGTATCAGTTTGCTTTTTGTAGAGAATTCTATGAAACTGAAATTATCCCTGAAATTCAGAATTGCAGTAATTCTTTCTGGAATGTAATTCTCAGTCATTCTGCAGTCTGTGATTTGAAAAACAGCAACAACATTTTTCTCTTTGATTGATCACAGCTATTATTGAAATGGCTGGTAACATGTGACATAGTACTATAATTTAGACAGAAAAATTGATTTGTGAATTATATCCACTCAGCTTAAATTTCTCTGTTTCTTGTCTCTGGAGCATCTTTTGTACTTATTTTTCTGTAGAAAAGTCTTCTTAACATAATGTTCCTACATTTCTCACTGGGAAAATAAAAACTTCATTTTCATATATTGTACTTAGCAAACACTATAACAAAAATAGAGGGGAAAAGCATAAAATAAAAATTTAGAATTTCCCAGTATAGGAAATGAAATGTTTATTCTATGAAACCTTTTAAGAAATGTGCTTTGTAATTGTGTACATGCATGTAGATATGTGTATTTCAGCAGTTCTGTTGTCCTGCCTAAGAATTGTTACCCGAACTGTCATGGTCGTCTCTTATGATTCTTTGTATTTCTATGGTAACAATTCTGTCTCCTTTTTCTTTTCTGATTTCGTTTTTTTGAATCTTGTTTGTTTTGTTTTGTTTTTCAGTTTAGCTAATGTATTGTCAATTTCATTTATCTTTATAAAATATCAGCTCTTAGTCTTGTTGATTCTTTTCTTTTTTTAGTCTTTATTTAATTTAATTTATGTCTACTCTGTTCTTTATTATTTCTTCCTTTCTGCTAACGTTAGGCATCATTTATTCTCTTTCTAAGTCCTTGAGATATAACATTAGGTTGCTTGAGATTTTTTTTTTTGTTACTGACATTTATTGCTATAAATTTCCCTCTTAGGACTGCTTTTGCTGCATACCATTAGTTTTAGTATATTGTGTTTCCACTTTCATTTTTCTCAAGATTTTTAAAATTTCTCTTTAGATATACAGTTATTTGCAGTCTCAGCTCACTGTATATTTGTGAGCAGTTCATTCTCTTGTCTGCCTACCATCTGCTGTTAAGTATTCATTTTCTAGAAGTTTAGTTAAATGGATGCATGTAGTATATGGTTTTTGGAGGGGGTAGGGTCTGGCTTCTTTCACCATTAGATTCATCTGTGCTTTTTTGTTTTTGTTTTTTAAAGAATTGTTTTAATTAACCTTATTTACTTATTTATTTTAATTTGACCAGAGAGAGAGAGAAAGAGAAAGTGAGAAGCAAGCCACCAGGTCCGGGGCTCAAACCATGGTTGGCCATATGGGAATGCAACACCCTTAGCCACCATGCCACCTGCTGGCCCCCTCATTTGTGTTGTTCTATGTACCAATAATTTATTTTTTTGTACTGTATTTTATTATATGTCTATATTAACACTTGCCCATTTATCTTATCTGTTCATGGACATATGGGATATTTTAAATTTTTTCTATTATGAATAAAACTGTTATGAAACTTGCGCTCGCCAGACAGAGAGAGACATAGAGACAGAAAGCAAGAAATTATCCCCCAGGGGGGATGGTCACACCACGATCCCTTCTCCTCCATTCTCCTCCATTCTCCTCTCGGGATCTTGGGCACGCACGCACACATGCCTGGTGTGAGTTTTAAGCCACCGGGTCCAGGACTCAAACCACGGTCGACTACGTGGGATTCCAGCGACATAGCCATTACGTTAACTGCTGGTTCCCTCGTCTCAGCCTCGTGAGTAGCTGAAACTACAAGTGTGTGGCACTGAACCCAGCTTTCCCACAAGTTTCGATAGATTGTTATTTTGTTTTTCAGTTCAAAATACTTCATAATTTCAAGGTTTTTTTTTTTCCTGACTCGTGAATTATTTATAAGTATACTTCTGTCTTTTTATTTACTTAATTTTTTCAGAATTATTTATTTATTTATTTATTTTTCACATGAGTTTTGCCAGAGAAAGAGAGAGGGAGCGTGAGAAAGCAGGTTGTCAGGTCCACAACTTGAATGCGGTCAGTCATCTGGGAGTTCCAGTCCCTTAACCACCATGCCACCTGCTGTCTCCTACTTTTACTTTTTAAAATATATTTCTTTAATTGCCAGAATGCATATGTGCTCACCTCGGAGAGAGAGAGAGAACCCTCCGATAAAGTGTGGTTGCACCAATATCCTTTTTTCTTCATTTTTATTCTATTAGGATGTTGGATGTGTATGCACAAAATTGGGAAGATTTTTCAAGCTGCCGGGACCTGGATACAAACCACGGTCAGCTATATAGGATCCAACTTTCTATACACAGCAATTTACCTCTATAATATGGGACCAGCCCAGGTCTTTTTAGACATGGAGGTTTTCTGATTATTTTTGTATTACTGATTTCTAGCTGAATTATTGTGTTTTTAACTATTTGCTTGAAATTTGCTTTATGCCATATGCTGCTTTTATTTACATCCCACTAAAAGAATCAAAGAATAATGTAGACCCTTCTCACTAATGTACATTTTGCTTAACTCAGAGTCAGTATTCAAGGTATTATAAGTTGTTTCTAGACATTTTGTTGCATTTTAAAATGTATTGGGCTGGCCCCTTGGTCTAGTGGCCACCTGTAGTTCAAATCTCGGCACCAGCTGCTTGAAAAACATGCTGGTTGTGTGTACTTGTGTGTCTAAAATCCCAATAGGATAGCGAAATGGAGAAGGGATTGGAACCTGACCACAGGCTTTGAAGGAGGCTGCTCTTAACTACAAGCACTGAAGGGGTGCTCTTTCCGTCCTTCCTTTCTCTTTTTCCTCTTTTTCTCTCTGGAGAGGGCAGGAGCCCCTCTAGCAAAATGTATCTATCTTATAGTCGTTACTATAGTTAATGGCGTGTAGACAGAACAGATAATTTTGAATAACTTAGGTTATTTTTAGAAATATTCTGTTTCCTTTTTTTAACCTTTAATTTGAAATAATTACAGACTCAATTTCCGTTTAAGGAAATTTTTCTGTGTCTGATATTTCATCAGAATATGATGAATAATGTTCTTTCAAATAATGTTCAGTCTTTTACCTTAACAGGTGTTACTTTTCTTTTATGTGAGAAACTTTTCTGGAAACAATTTCAGGGATTTCCTTTCAGGATAGGTTAATATCTGGGAAACTCAAGGGAAAATGAACATTAGTCTTACTTTTTGAAGAACTCTAATAGATTGCTTTTTTCTTTCTTCCAGTAGTGCCTTTTTATTCTCCTTTCAAAAGAAAAAAATATACTTTTAGATAACCCGGTTATAGAAGCGCTTTACAAGCAACTATTTTAGAGATCGTTAGTATTTGTATGAAGGTTATCGTAATGTACACCTAACTTAAGGGCAAATTACCAATTACCTGGTGCTAAATAAGTCAGGATTTCTATTTTAAAATAAACATATAAATTTGCCTATCAGTGGTGAATTAATCCCATACTCTGGGGATTTTAAATGTGCGATTGTTATATTGTACACAAGCACCCTCCCATGATAAAATGGTGCCTATTACTTGACAATAACCAGGTATACAATTTGGAGATGTAATTTTTTAAAGGAAAGAATATTAAAAGATATATTCCATTTTAAGAGTAGGAATTTGTGTTCTCAAAGTATTTATTATTTCACTCATAGTATGACTTTATGATATATATTAAAACCCACTAAAATGAAGTTCATAATACATGCTAAGGAATAATATTCAAAAAGTACATGAATAAGAAAGACAGTAATTTAAAAGTGAAACATATGTTATCTAACCAATATATTTAAGAAATTTCTTGTTTAGGAAAAGATAGTTATTATATAGGCAAGTTGGAGGGACAGGATACAATTTATAGTATACTGGCAAGCTTCCTGCAATGCATATGCATAGTAATTAGAGAAGCATATTGATTTTTAAATGCCAGCCAGCTTTTAGTCTCTTCCTTTTCTAGCATCTATTGGTATGAACAGTGACTGTTCTTATTTCTAAGGGGGTTTATCAAGCTTTCCGTGAACATTTGTTATATAGGAAATAAATAGCCACTGCTATATAGAACTGTTAAATTTGTGATTACCATTGCTATTTATAACTGTTAAATTTGTGATACCAGTAATGATTTATGAGTGATTTAAAGTTTGTTGGTTAGATTAATTTCTTATTTGAAGTTCTCCATTTAACTCATGAAATTTGAGAATATTTCCTCTGCTCTTTACTTGCATCTAATAAATAAATGCCTTTAGTTATGTTTTAGCTTTCAATGGGATGTTAAAACTCATTACTACAAGTCATCACTTACATTCTAAATATAAAAATATTTTTGCTAAGTTAGTTTAATTCTTTTAGTAACCATTATGTTTTATAGACTCTTAAAGAATGTAGGGAACAGAGGATATCTCCAGAAGACTGAATATCTTATTTCGTGAAATCTAAGCTGCTTTGAGAATGTGCTTTTGTGATTTACTAGACCATATTAATGAAGGGTAATCGTACAACCACATCACAATTGTCACATGGTAACAAGAAAAATTATGTAGATATTAATTATTTATTATAGCCATTATACAAATTTTAATGATCATGCAAACCTTACATTTAAGGGAGAATATTTTATAAATAATGCTTTTTTCCCTTGTAGGTTACTTCCTCAGAATGTTGGCCTTCTCTATGTTGGAGGCTATGAGAGACCCTTTGCACAAATCAAGGTAAGATTGTTCATATTTAGCATACTTGCCCTAGTTGTTCAGTTGTCCAGGACCTATCAACACATCACAAATACAGTGAATGTGTAGTGAAAATTAATGTATTCTTGCTAAAGTCACTTAGCTTTCCAAAGAAAGTGGTTATTTTTATTTTTGCTGATAGTAGAATTGAGTTTGACCAAAACAAAACAGTGATTAATTTAGAAGAATATATTTAGAGCTACATGGATTGCTCTTTCGGATCATCCCTTTTGCTATTAAAATTTTGTTACCAATTTTATTGAGGCATAATTGACATATACTAAAACTGTACATATTTAAAGTTACTATTTGAAAAATGTTGGCATGTTTACACATGTGAATCAGTTGTTACAATCAAGATAATGAACATATCTATCACCCACAGTTCCCTGTGACTTTTCTTTTTCCTTCCTTGTTCCAGGAAACCATGAGTCTGATTTGTGTCATGATTTCATTTTCTAGGACTTTATATAAGTGGAACCGTACAGTATATATTTCCCCTCTTTTATTTTTCCTTCTTTCTTTCAACATAATTATTTTGAGATTCACCTACTTTGTTGCACTTATCACTAGTTCCTTTTTTTTTTTGCTGTATAGTAATAGATTTTGTTTGTCTTTTTACCTGTTGATAAGCATGTAGGTTGTTTGTAGTTTGGGGTTATTACAAGTAAAGCTGTTATGAATATTTGTGTACAAATCTGGACATACGCTTTCATTTCTCTTGAGGAAATACGTAAGAGGAAAACGGCTGGGTCAAATGGTAATTGTATATTTAACTTTTTAAGAAACTACCAAATTGTGTTTCAAAGGTGTTTTTCCATGTTTCACTCTCATAGTAGGTTGTGGGAGTACCAGTTCCTCCATAACAGTCAGTCCTATTTAGTTTAACTGTTACCACAAGTGTGTAGTGGCATTTTTATGGTGGTTTTAATTTACCTTTTCATAATTCTGTAATGAAGCATGTGTTCAAATCTTGACATTTTATAATTGGGGCTTTTTAAAAAATATTGCATTTCTGAGAATTTTAATATCATCTAGATATAAGTCCTTTATGACTTAGCCACAAATATTTTATCCCCACTGTGACTTGTCTTTTCATTTTCTTAAGCGTCCTCAAAGAGCAAAAGTTCTTAATATTGATGATGTTGAATTTATTAGTTTTTCTTTGATAGTTCACACTTTTGGGGTTATGTCTAAGAAATATTTGCCTAGTCCAGTCACAAAGATTTTGTTTTCCATATATTGTTATTCCAGAAGTTCCATAGTTGTAGGTCTTACATTTAGCTTTATTATCTATTTGAGTTAACCTTTCTATGTGGTTTAATGTTGAAAATACAGATGGTTGTATTTAGGATTATTATTATTATTATTTTTTTTGCATGCTGATACCCATTTGTTCCCAAACCATTTTTTTTCTTAAAGATATTTTTGCTATAGGGCATGTGCACTAGCCAGAGAGACAGAAAGCAAGAAATTCCTCCCCAGGGGAAATGCCTTGTAACAATCTCTTCTCCTTCAATCTCTCAGTGTGAGTTTAAGCTGCCAGCTCTAGGACTCAAACCACAGCCAATTATGTGGGAGTCTAGTGATTTAACTATTACGCCATCTCCTAGTCCCCAAACCATTTTTGAAAAGACTAAGAGACTGTCCTTTCTACCACTGAATTGCCTTAACATTGTGGAATATTTTAACTATCTGTGTATTAATCTTTTTTTTTTTTTTAGAGGTTTTTGCTATAGGGCGCGTGCGCTCGCCAGAAAGACAGAGACAAAGAGACAGAAAGCGAGAAATCACCCCCCAGGGGGGATGGCCACACCGCAATTCCTTCTCCTCCATTCTCCTCTCGGGATCTTGGGCACGCACGCACACTCACTCAGCGTGAGTTTAAGCCACCAGGTCTGGGACTCGAACCAAGGTCAACTACGTGGGAGTCCAGCGACATAGCCATTATGCTAACTGCTGTTCCCTTAATCCGTTTCTTGACTCCATTCTGTTCCATTGACTTAATGTGTCTATTCCTTTACCAATACATTGTGTTCATTAACTTCCTCAGTCATGAAGTCAAGTATTATAAATCCTTCAACTTTGGTCTTTTTACTAGTTGTTTTGGCTAACCTAGGTTCCTTTCATTTGCATGTGAATTTTTAGAATCATCATGTCATTTTCATAAAAGTACCTTTTAGAATTTTGATTGGGATTATATTACAACTAGATCGATTTAAGGAGAATTGAAATTTTAACACTATTGAATCTTTCAATTTGTAAAGACCACATCTCTGTCCAGTTATTTATATGTTCAGTGTCTCAGCAATTTTTTGTTGTATTCAGTATGCTGGTACTACACTTTAAAAAATTTACCTACAAATATTTTATGTTTTATTAACTATTATAAAAGTAATTTTAATCACAATTTCTGATTGTTGATTGATATTATGTAAAAAGTTATTAGCTTTCATATCTTGAATTTAAATCTTACAATTTTATTATACTGAGTTCTAGTAGCTTTTTTGTGGATGTTATAGGATTTTCTACATAAATTCTGTCATGTACAAATTTAAAGGAATCTTCTTTTTTTCTATTCTGATCTGGATGCCTTTTATTGCTTTCTTTGTATTGCACTAGCTAAACCTACAGTACATAGTTGACTAGAAATAAGAACAAGCATCCTTGCCTTTTTTCTGATCTTAGAGGAAAAGCATTCAGTTTTTCATCAGAAATTATTGTTATTATTATTAACCAAAATTTAAAAAAAGTTTTTACCATAAGGGTGCATGTGCTTGCTGGAGAGAGATGGAAGGAGGGAAAGTGAGAAATCCTTCCCAAGGATTTCTTCTGAGGAGGGATGATTGTGCCACAATTCCTTCTCCTCCATTCTCCTCTCAGGATTTTGGACACACACGCACATGCACATAACGTGTTTTTCAAGCCACCAGTCTGGGACTCAAGCTACCCATTTGACTATGTGGGATCTAGCACTTTAACCTTTATGCCATATGCTGGCTGCAGAAATTATTTGTATAGTAATGTTAGTTGAAGGTTGATTAATTAATTCCAACTAGACTTTCTCTTATTAAAAATTGTTATTAGCATTCAAGCAGTTAATCAAAAGGAAAGTATTAGATCAGCTTTTTCTTTGTTTCCATAACTTCCTGATAATGTTTTGAGAGGCCTGTACAATTTGCTTTGTGGTGTTAATTTGTTATTGTTTAGCTTTCTGATTTTTCTTCACATTTGTATTTTGGCTTCATAAAGTTATTTATGAAGGCTTTAAATTTAAATTACTTCCCTCCTACATGTATATCTGATAATACTTTTATGCTTCCAAAACAAGGATTTTTTTAGAGTAGACTGAGCCTCAGCAGGACATACAAGATAGTTAATATTGAGAATATTCAGTCACAATATCAACGTTTTAAATGAAAAATAGAAAGAAAAGAAATCTTAGTTATCAGAACATCAGCATCTCTAAAACACCTCCATTAATTCAACCTAAATCAACGCTCTGTCAGAAGTTATTCATTTAAAGAGAAGAGGGTAGAGAAAGATAGCAAGAGAACAAATAAAGAGGCAGGATGTTTGTGGGAAACAGATATGGCTTATTACTTGTTGATGACGACATGTATAGTATTCTCAACTGGATTGGTCTGAGAAGTATTTCATGGTGGGTAAAGTCCTTTTACAAGCAAAATGAGAAATAGTGATTGTTTTTAAAAAAATAATTGGAATAATAATGATAATGATCGGGAAAAACAATGAAAAGATACTGAATGATGAAGTGGGGAGATTAATGTCTCTGTATTGACTGACATGCATGGCATTCCCTTTTGAAAAAGCAATGTAATACACTGTAAAGGTATATGCAATCCAGTGTAATATAAACAAGATTATGATGATAATACAATAAATAAATAAGACAAAAAAAAAGTTATTCATTTAGATCTTAGGTTGTGGTCCCTCTTGAACTTTTCTGGTTCCTTAAGTAATGACATTCATACATTTCCTTTCCTTCCATTTTTATTATCTCTGGAATATGAGTATAGTTGACAAAGTCTGTTCATAAACCTCCCTCACTATCTTGTTCACTGAATCCAGTAGAATAGCCAGGAATGCTAATAGGTTTCACCAGGAACATTTCTGACAGCCCAGTTTTTTTCTCTCCAGTGATTTGGAAAATTCTGTTTTTCTTTATTAGAACTGAAATAACTAAAAATGAGAGGTTTATCTGATGTATTTAGGGAAGGATAGAATTTATGTGTGTGTGGTTATGAATTGCATGGTATCTTGAAAGTATTACAGTCTCCTTATTGTATGAGGATAAATTTCTCTGTTACACACCTGACTCATTAAAGTAACATTTTATTTTCTAACAAGCTCAGTCATAGAGGTCAATCCCTTGTCTACTCTTTATGCTTGGATTATCAGCTCTTTCGGAAAAAAATCCATTATTTTAGGGTATCTGTTTTCTTTCATATTGCTATGAGAAAGATTTCACTCTTTGTGAAAGAATTTCTTTCCCTTATTAATAGTTGAATTTGTTTCATAATTCTTTTGGCTCAACTTATTAGGTCCCTACCTTAATTAGAATACATATGAGTTAATTGGAGAACAATAAAACATCGTTATTTATTTTTTAAAAATTTTAAATTAAAAAAATTTTTTTTTGAAAGGTATTTTGTTATAGGGCATGTGCGCTTGCCAGAAAGACAGTAGAGACAGAAAGCGAGAAATCACCCCCCAGAGGGGATGGCCATGCCACACCTCTTCACTTCCATTTTCCTCTCCGGATCTTGGGCACGCATACACACATGCCCAGCATGAGTTTAAGGCACCGGGTCCAGGCCTCGAACCACAGTCAACTGTATGGGAGTCTAGGGACATAGCCATTATGCAAACTGCTGGTCCCATTGTTATTTAAATGGTTGAGATTATGCTAGAAATTTAAGGTTCATTTCCTTTCTTGCCTTGTACTTGAAATCTTGTAAGCATGCAGTACCAATGCTTATTATGTTAATTTTTTTTCCCCACTAAACTAGGTATAATGATATATGTCGTGTGTCATAGATGTTAGACATAACCTTTAAGAAATGGAGACTGCTGTGCTTTTCTTAAGAGCATGCTGACTGTTGATTTTTTTTGAAGATAAAGTCAGGATATGAAATTGTTGAGAAAAGGGAATTAATCACAGGAATTAATTATGTTCCTCAGTTTGAGTGATTTGATGTTAGAGGCTCTGTTTGCTAAAGATACCTTTTAAAATTTTAAAATAGCGTATTTAAAAAGGAGCACCACATAAGAAAAACATAAAAACAATATTAGATATTTGGGGACCAGCAGTTAGCGTAATGGCTGTGTCACTGGACTCTCATGTAGTTGACCATGGTTCAAGTCCTGGACCCGGTGACTCAAACTCACACTGGGCGCGTGTATGTGCATGACCAAGATCCCGAGAGGAGAATAGAGGAGAAGGGATTGCGGCATGGCCATCCCCCTGGGGGGTGACTTCTCGCTTTCTCTCTCTCTGTCTTTCTGGCGAGCGCATGCACCCTATAGTGAAAACCTCTCCAAAAAAAAAAAAAAAATTAGATATTTGGACAAATGTTGAATGAGTTCAGAAATTTGCTACAGCATGCCAGTGGATACCTGTACTATTAGTATCTAACATGTGTCATTACAACTATCCTGAACATAAATTTGCTCTTTTGTTTCTTTTTTTTTAAAGAATATTTCATTTTATTTATCATTCTTGTTATTATTACTATTTTAATTTGCTAAAGGACATATGTGGTCACCAGAGAGAGAGAGTGAGCAAATTGCCATGTCTGGGACTCGAACCATAGTTGGGCCATGTGGGAGTCCAGTATTTTAACCACCATGTCACCTGCTGGCCCTCTCTCTCTCTCTCTCTTTCTCTATATTAGGTTTTTGCCAAAGGGCATGTGCGCTTATCAAAGAGAGACAGAGACAGAGAGAGAAGGAAAGTGAGAAATCATCCTCCAGGGGATACAGTCATGCCACAGTCCCTTTTCCTCCATTCTTCTCTTGGGATTTTGGGCGGGCACGCTAACCTACCTGGCATGATTTTTAAACCTCTGAGTCCAGGCCTTGAAACATGATCAGCTGTGTGGGAGTCCAGTGCCTTGACCACTGTGCCACTTGCTGGTCCTTTTACACAGATTTTTAACTTTCTATCCAAGTCCTATAAAGAAAGGTATCAATATGTATAGACATGAGACCTCAACATAGTCATAGGCTGCTAGATCTTCAGGTTAATTTCAGATTTCATTGTTAGGGGAAGTTATTCCAACCTATTTTTTTTATCTCTTATTGTCTTTGTTAAGTCACCAGGAAGGTTCTTTCTTCACATAAGCTCAGTCCTTTTCAAATATAATCCAGTCTTTTTATATATAACTTTTACCCAAAGCAATGACTCTACTCTCAGATCATTAACTCCTTTAGGAATCCTATGAAAGCTATGAACCTTTCTGCTTAGAAAAATTTATACATACACCCACCCACACTTTTGCCTATAATTCCAGAGATTTATGAACCCCACTGAAGTGCATTCAAAGCCCCACATTAAGAATCCTAAAGGATAATTTGTTTTTTCAAGTTTTTCTATTAACTAAAAATATATAAAAGATATTGAATACATAAAAAATGTAAGATTTTGGAGGAAATTATCATTTGAAGAACTCTATTTTAAACATGCATTATTATCTCTTGTTTTATTCAAAAATCAGATAAACTAAAGAAAACACCAGTTGGGACCAGCAGTTGACATAGTGGCTATGTCGCTGAACTCCCATGTAATCAACCACGGTTCGAGTCCTGGACCCAGTGGCTTTAAACTCCCTCCAGTTGCATGTGCGTGCGGGCCCAGGATCCCAAGAAGAGAATGGAGGAAGAAGGGATTGCGGTGTGGCTGTCCCCACTGGGGGGTGATTTCTCACTTTCTGTCTCTCTGTCTCTCTCTGTCTTTCTGGAGCCCACGTGCCCTATAGCAAAAACCCTTCCCCACGATAAAAAATACATACATACATACATACATACATACATACATAAAACACTGATCATTTTATAATGAGTTGTAATACAGCGTAAAGAAAAGAAGAAATTGCCTTGCAGATCCACAGCTATTGTTGGTGCTATAAATGAAGCAGATTTCACCCTCATCCAAGACCGTAACTTGGACTTTATTAAAATTCAGTGAAGTTTTTAAATGTAGTAGGCCATATGAAACTTAGAGTTTTATTAAGTAAGAGATAAACTTCATTATACCTTTACATGCAGTCTTTGAAATTAAAATAAGAAGGGAAGTTTTGATTAAAATAAGATTGCAGTTTATTTCATTTTATATGCTTTCAATCTGTCAAAAGTTTTTCAGAAGTCTCTTGTATGGGAGTTGAATATTTTCGTATGTCTTTGCATTATACCCTTAATTGTGCATGTATGTATGTATATTCTGTTATTCATACCTTATTTTTGTAGCTATGTTCAGTTTAAGTAATAGTTTATGTCAAATATCTTTTTTTATTTTTTAATAATTATTTTATTTTAATGGCCAAGAAGGGGGGGGGGGGGGGGAGAGAGAAAGTGGAAGCAAGCTGCCAGGTCTGGGACTCGAATCCCAGTTGGCCATGTTGGAGTCCAGCACCTTAACCATTGTGCCACCTGCCATTGTATATCTTTTATTCTGTGTTGTTTTCTAGAGCATTTTATAGTCTAGTAAAAGTCTTAATGCTATTCTTATAGGTTTCTAGTCCTGGAGGCTCCACTTAGCAGCCAGAATGCATAAAATCAAGAAGGATTGTTAATATCACTTTTGAACCACAGAGTTGTTATGGAAAGACTCAAGGACATACAACTGTCCTTCTCTGTAGGGCTTGATGTAAGATGCCTCTCCCAGTTCTGACAGCCCAAGAAGTGTGAGAGGCTTTGAGACCGAGTCAGTCCCCAGTTTCCACTTTTGACATTGCAGAAAGGCTTAAAAAAAATTAATACATTTAAAAAATATATATATGAATTCCATGGAACCATCTTTTTTGAAAAGTAAAGACTATAGTCATTATTTGTTGTTATTTTTCTCTGAGTCGGTTTTTTTACATTCTTTGCTGGGAGGTTATTCCCTGCCTCAGAACCTGGTTCAGTTCCTGCTGGGTGACTGGGTGCTATCTATTAGTCACAGTCACGTACTCTTAAGCTTTCTGAGCTTGAATTTTAAAGAAATCCCCATCCAACCCAGGAAACATAAGGTTGGTGTTTGTATTCATGTGTGTATGGAATAGATGCAAAAGAATTTTTATCTTCTCTTCATTTTGGAAGTCGCATTTGAAAATTCATTAGACTATCCCCTTAGACTTTTCTCTTTATGAAAGTAAAATTTATTTTTTAATATTTTGAGCTCAGATTGCTTGTTATTTGTTACTTTAAGAATACTTTTGAGATACCTAAGTCAATTTAAATTTTTAGAGTAAATTAAATTTAAAAGTAAAGTATTTTGGATTTTTTCTATTATGAAAAAACTGAAATAGGCTAGAAAGACTGATGCTAATGATTTGGTTTGTTTGCTGACTGATGATCTTTTAGAGAATAGTTGAATTATTAGGTAACACTAATTTTACTGAAGAAACTAATACCCATGTTTTAAATATCAAAAATATTTGAAGAATTACACCACATAAAGATTCAGTCACTAGAATTGGTTCTGTTTTAGAAGCTTTCAAACTTCTGGCTTTAACCTATAGAAATGTAAGAATCATATTGCTATCTGGATTCAGTAAACATACATATATTTATATACTCTGATGTTAACTGAAGTCTGAAAATAAATGTGATATCATTTTATTCTTTTGAGATGTTTTAAAATGCTGGTTTCTACTCACTAAATTAATTTCTGTATGGAGAAATAGATCGTGACTGTATTTGGCAAACATTGCTTAAGGGTAGGCCCTACCCAGATAATGCTACCATATGCTTCTGGCAAGAAAATGCCACCGTTGTTTTTGTTTTGTTTTGTTTTTTGGTTGTTTGTTTTTTAACTTGCCAGAGGGATGTGTGCTTACCAGTGAGAGACAGAGAAAATTACCCACTGGGACATGTCAACACCACAGTCCTTTCTCCTTCATTTCTCTATCCTGTCAGAATTTTGGGCGCTCATGCAATGTGCCCTGAGCATTTTTCAGGCTGCTAGGTCTAGGATTTTAACTGTGAGGTCAACTGTGTGGGGTCTGACTCTAACCACCAGGTCCCAGAGTCAGCCTGAGAATGCCACATTTATATGATGTAGTGATAGTGAAGAAATTTATCTGCCTCTGAATTGGTGATACTTCTCAGAGTGACTTGGGGGGCGGGGGTGGGATGTCATAATTGCCGAGAAGGAGGAGGAAAATATAGGAAGAGATAAATGAGAAGTGAATTAAGATGTTTTAGGGAGTGAAGTGAAGCTCTTTATTATTTCAAAAATCCTAATTCTCAAGAACAGAAGGGAGCCTTCCACACCTACTCTGCCTTCCAAGTGATCTCATGTAGTTTGAGGATAGAGAAACAAGTAAAGATAAGATCTTCCTTAGAGAAAATAAAATGGAGGTAGGTTAAAATGAGAGAAAGCAGTAGAATCAGATCCAGATCTATGTGACATATTCATTGAATAATGGCTAAATTTTCTGTAGTACCTTTGCTATGAGGCACATTTTCAGTGTTTGTATTGCAACGATAGAGATGAAGTGGTTATCCCTTTGTTGAAAACAGATTCAAAAGTAAAGGAAGCTTTAAAAGCAAACAAAAGAAACCCCTCATAGAAGCCAGACTTCCCTACTTTTTTGTAAGTAGGTATTAAGTTGTAGACAAGTTTTTACTTTATACAGTTGCTAACAGAAAGCTTCAGGGTCACTGCTGAGCTCTCAAATGAACTCTATATTTTAGCTTTCCAAAAATCATGCATTGTTTACTAGCAAGTTATACAGTAGCTGCAGACCAGGGTTCTAAGAAGTACTTCATTATGGTCGTTTTCCTGCTTAGGTACGTTATCAGTGTTCTTATCTAGGACCTTAGGTGATTTATCAACATCACTGTAAGCCCCATGAGGGCTGGGATGTGTCTTGTTCACTTATGTTTCCTTAGTCCTTAACAGAGTTCCTAGCATGTAGAGGCACAAAGTAAATATTTGTTATTACCTATTAAACAAAGCCTAGAAAATGAAGTGTTTTTAACCTATTAAGTATTTACCATGACGTTTGTTGAACTATTTTAAAGCTCTGGTTCTAATTACATGCATATTAACTGCCTTAAAATTGTATTTTCTAATCTCTTTAACATCTTGAATTGGGATATCATTATATTCCAATATAAATTAATTTTATTTTCTAATTTTAAGATGTGGTTATAAATTATTATTAGCAGCAGCAGCTTTATTTGAAATGTAGATTTTGTGAATACATTATTTTGAGAACATTTTAAATATAGCCCTCAAATTGTTTTCTGAATTAAGAAAGTTAGCATTTTTCCTAGCTGGAAAGCTAGAGGACTTTCAGTCTTTCTTGAGGTAGACACTTTTGAGAAAAATGTCAGAAATCATTTTGGCATATTCTAGTATCTTTTTAAGATACTAGCATATAGTAACATATCAAGGTGAGTTCTAATTAAATGCAGCTTGGAGCAAAAAGGAAAAAAAAAGTTCCATTTTGTAACTTTGAATAGTTGTATTAAAAAAGTAAATGGTGGGGCCAGCAGATGGTGTAACGGTTATGTTGCTGGACTCCCACATGACCAACTGTGGTTCGAGTCTCAGATCTGGCAGCTTGAAACTCCTGCCAAGCCCATGTGTGTGCATGCCCAGAGCAGAATGGAGGAGAAGGGATTGCGGCATGGCCATCTCCCCTGGGGGTGGGGGGGTGATTTCTCACTTTCTGAGTGTTTCTCTCTGTCTCTCTGCGAGTGCACTCATCCTGTATATAACAAAAATCTCTCTTTATTTAAAAAAAAAAAGAAAAAGTAAATGGTATCACACAACACTTGGCCTACTTAGATATTTACAATGAAGTGGGCCTCCTGTTTTGGTGAAAAGATTCTTATCCCATTGGGTTTTTTCTAAGAATTATTTTATTTAACTTTATTTATTATTATTATTATATTAATATTTCCAGAGAGAGAGAGAGCAAGGCAAAGAAAGCAAGCCTCTAGGTCTGGGACTTGAACCACGGTCGGCTGTGTGGGAGTCCAGTGCCTTTAACCATCATGCCACCTGCAGGCACCATCCATTGTTTTTTCCTGGCAATATTTTACTTATAAAAAGAAATAATTCTCTGACTTGAATTTTAAAGGTACTAGTAATCTTATATATAAGATTATATATTACATAGATTATATCTATATAATAATCTACAAAGACTATTGCTGATTTATATGTCTGACTAATAATACCACAGTTTCTGAGCTAGATATATATTAGACATTAAAGAGTTGTACATTTTGCATCTGTTTTCACAGGAAAGAAAAAAAATAGTTTGTTCAGTAGTCTGTTATAAAAGAATATTCTCTTGTCTTTTTTCCAAATAAAGCCTCAAAAAAGAAAACTGCTTTCTTTACCCCTACTCCAAATATTCCAAATATAGACAGAACAGTAAAGAGCCACTTCAAGTGGCCCATGACCATGATTCAGGCAGTTAGGAAGCTGTAAATCAGTGCTTTTCATTGACTTGTCTGTCAACATGTGCATGGGGAACAGCCCCTAGTAAGCAGAACCTGACTGGTCCCCCTGATTATTTACTCTCTAAAAAAAAAAGAAAATAGAGGTACTTCAGCACCTTCAGAAGCTTGAGCTTGCTGCAGTTAGTGACATCCTGTCATAAATAATATTGTGGTGGATACGTAGGGGGGATCTTTAAGTTTTTAAAACAGAAGTAGAGATTATATTCAAGTAAATCTGATAGTCTAAAAATGTTTTTTCTAAGATAGAAACTAAAAGTTTACAGTTCAGGAAGTTCACAAACTGTACTAATGTAATGAAATATAAAATTTTGAGAAACTATTGAAAATTTAATTGCAAATACAAGTCAGCCATATACTATTTGGATATTTATAGTTTTGTGAAAATGTTAAATATTTAATATAGAAAGTCTTTGTACAGTGTCACCAGGTCAGAGCATTTCTGATATCTAGGAAATAGCATTATAAGCAATCATTCATCTCTTAAAAATAATACATTGTTTCTGATTAAAATGCATTTAGGTAATTTTTATTCGATTCAATTAATAATAATGAACAATTATAAGTTACATGTTTATGTTTTTTGCTAAGATGCAAGTCTGATAACAGTCAAAGTATTAACAGTTACAAAGTTTATACGTACACTCTTTTTTTTTTTTGAAAGGTTTTTTGCTGTAGGGTGTGTGCACTCACCAGACAGACAGACAGAGACAGAGAGAAAGAAAGTGAGAAATCACCCCCCGGGGGAGGTGGCCACGCTGTAATCCCTTCTCCTCTGTTCTCCTCTCGGGATCTTGGGCAGGCACGCACACGCGCCCGGTGTGAGTTTTAAGCCACTGGGTCTGGGACACGAATGGCGGTCGACTACATGGGGGTCCAGCAACATAGCCATTACACTAACTACTGGTCCCTATATGTACATTCTTAAAAATTAATCTATCTGTAATCTATGTGACAGTCATAGATTGTGATATTTTAGGTTTGACTATGGGGAGTTCCTTCTTAATAGATTATAATTTTTAGAATCAGATTTGAGTTTCCAAGCCTTAGTCAATAAAAGCAATTAATCTAGGGGGAAATTTGTTTAAAATAAATTGTAGGGCAAAGGAGACTGAGATATAGAAAAACAGTAACATAAAAGAATATTTTTATTTACATATCTCTAATTGTAATTTTTTATGATGTGATATTACAACCACATTACCATATTGATATCTTTTTGTAAGTCTTCTCTTTCTCTTTGTCAGTGTTTGATAATTTTCTAACATGAGAAAGAAAAACAGGATAATTTATTTATTTATTTAATTTTAGTCCCCCCCCCCCCCCCCAGAGTACGTGCTCTTGCTGGAGAGAGAGAGAGGGAGGGAGAAAGTGAGAAATCACCCCCTGGGCAGATGGCAGTCCATTGTCCTAGGATTTGGGGCATGTACACACACATGTGCCTGGAGTGATTTTAAACCGCAATCAGCTATGTGGGAGTCCAGCACCTTAACCACTATGCTACCGGCTGGTCCAAGATACATTTTTAACTTTTAAAATTAGCAATGTTACCAAATAGAAAACTGTTGTAGCCAACATTTGTTGAGCACTGTGTGTAATTCACTTGTCTAATTAATTCTCAAACAACCTGCAAAGTGTAGGTGCTTTTAACTTTCCAGTGTACAGATCAGGAAAACATGGAAGGCTGAGTGATATGGAGCAGGTTATACAGCTAATAGTACCATTATTCTTTATTGGCTCCTATAGAGCATTATTTAAGTGTATGGTATTTTCAAACAATTAGTTACTACTTATGTTGCATTATTATCATATATATTATATTATTATAGTCCTTGAAGTCTTTGAGTTTTGCTTTCACAATAGGGCAAAATTATCCCTATAATATGTATATTACTAGTTAAGATTAAGTGGCTTGACCAAAGGAATATGATTTTGCTACAAAGATCAACATAGAGGGGCATGATATTTTGTTTATCTACATGAAATGATGGGAGTGTAAAGAAACCTCAAAGTTATCATTTCTTCTGTTTATTTAGTCATTGTCAAGTGTTTGCATTTGTTGTTAATAGTAGGAGCTGAGAATTCTTGTATTGGGAATATTTGTGAATCTCTGAGATTTTTAAAAGGCTTCTAATTATTATATCTTCTGATACAATTATGAAGTATTTCCTTTTCTGTTTTCAGAGAATCCCAGAGATATACAGTCATATTGGTCCTCTCTAGCCATCATTTTTCAGAAGGACTGACCCTAATTAGTTGTTTATCTTCTGTATTAAAGTCATTACATTTTTATATTCATTACTTCTTACTATCCAAATGATTTGGGTAAAACTACTATATGGTTATTAATTTGAGAGAGTCTCAAGCGTTCTATGTTATATTCTTAAGAACCAGATGGTGTAAAAATCAGGTATGTAAACATACCACCTGTGCATTTTGAGTGCTCTGATTAGCTCAGAAAAAAAAAAGTTAATACCTTATTTGCAAGATTTTTTTAAAGCAGGTGTGGCAGTTATGCGAGATACAGTGAAAACAGTATCTCATTTTCTAGCTCAAAGTTGAGTATGCCTTATGAGCATAGCTGGAATTAAAACATTTTAATGTTTTTTAAGATCAGTGTGTCGTGGAGGCATTTCGATGACTCAGGGTTGATTTTAGCTGCAAGAAGAATTATAGCAGAATTGCAGGGAGAAGGAACAGATGTTTTTTTAAGTTTCAGGATGAGTAGGTTGGTTGCATAGCACAAGGGTAATTGGATGATGTAAAACAGGCAGTGTCTGTGAGAATAACCAAGGAGATGTTATAGTTTATAGTTTAGCAAAAGGATGAATGAAATAAGGTAACATAATGATATTGGTCATTAAATGTCACCACATGGAAATGATTGGAGTGAAATGGAGCTACACTAGGAAAAAGAAATTGTATTAGTGAAGGGAAATTAACTATTACTAGTGAACTATTCTGTATGATTGTAACCAGATTCCCAGGAGTTATTCTTCACCAAAATCAAGTCTGATGATTTTCAAATGCCTTTACTGGCTTGAATGGTTTAATAATTCAGTAAAAATCATGTTAAAACATATTTTGGAGACCAGCAGTTGGCGTAATGACTACGTTGCTGGACTCTTATGTAGCTGATCGCGATTTGAGTCCCAGACCCTGTGGGTTAAACTCACACCGGGCACGTGTGCATGTGTGCCCAAGATCCTGAGAGGAGAACGGAGGAGAAGGGATTGCAGCACGGCCATTGCCCTGGGGGGTGATTTCTCACTTTCTGTCTCTCTATCTTTCTAGCGAGCATACATGCCCCAAATGCCCTTACGAGGCCCGCTCTCCTGGAGGGCAGGGTGCTCCTTCAGTCAGCTCTGTCAGCCCAGACAGGCTAGCTCACCTCTCTGAGTACCCTGAGGTAGATCCACATCACTTTTCTCCTCAAAAACTTTCACTTCTGGGTAGTCTTTACCCAGAAGAGCATCTTGACACACTCTGACATAAATTCAGTCTCCTGTCCCTGGTCCTTCAGAATCTTTTGTAAATTTACCCAGCATTCATTTGTCTTTGTTCACTTTTAAGTTAAAATCAACAGTGACTTCCTATTGCCTGATTTAGCAGATGTGAAATTCTCACATCTGTCTCTCATCCTGTTGTACCCTGATTTTCTCTAACCTTTACTTCTCTGTAATAAATGACATTAAAAATTTTCCTATTCCTGTATGTCATATTCTCATTTGTTACATGTCTTAGACCTTACCTGCTAGTCAAAACCAGATGTCAGCTAAGTATATGTTTGTATGTTCAAGACACATTGATGGAAACACATAAAGATTAATAAGAGAGCCCAACAGGTGGCATGGTGGTTGAGGCACTGGACTCCTACATGGCTGACTGGTTTCAGTTCTGGACCTCGCGGCTTGCTTTCTTACTCTCTCTCCCTCCTTCCCCACCTCCCTCTCTGGTGAGTGCACATGCCTTGTAGCAAATTGAAGAATAATGATAAATTAAATACATAATTCTTAAAGAAAAGATTAACATATTGTGTAGTATGATTTGTGAGACTGAAGAAATCTCTTTGTAAAAAGATAATTAACAACACAACTGGAACATGTCAAATGTTTAGAATTTGCGGCAAAATGTCAAACGTTCAGGAGGAACTGTTGACTGGGGCAGTTGAGGTAGGAGTCACAAAGGGAGGAAAAACAGTTTTGCACTACCAGTCATGTAGGCTGTGTGTGTGTGTGTGTGTGTGTGTGTGTGTGTGTGTGTGTAGGGTTATCTTCCTGTTTGCCTACTGTCAGGATAGAATGACAGGTATTTTAGGAAAACAGAAAAAAGCAAAATGTAGAGCTCTGTTTGCCTTGGGTCCAAGAGGCAATAGTTGGGAAAAGCAGAGGTTTAAAGAGGGAAATGTTAGGAGATATGGTTGAACAGGTGGATTGGTGTTAGAAAAAAAATTTTTTTAAATCTAACAGAGAAACCACACACAGAGCAAGTCTGTACAGACACCATTTTAAAGCCTAAAACTTTTAAAAAAGAAATAGTACAATTTAGGTAAGAACCAAGTACATTTTAGAATAAAGAACTGATAGTTTTGGGCCAGCAGATGGCACGTAGGTTAAAGTGGCTGGATCTCACATGGCTGACCCAGGAAGTGAATGTAATAGGTAGAAAGGCTCTCTCTCTCTTTTTTTTCTTTTAAATTTTTTTATTTTTGAGCGTTTTCTTTGCTATAGGGCACGTGTGCTCACCAGAGAGACAGAGACAGAAAGTGAGAAATCACCCCCCCAGGGGGGATGGCCATGCCACAATCCCTTCTTCTCCATTCTCCTCTCAGGATCTTGGGCACATATGCACATACACCCGGAGTGAGTTTAAGCCTCCGGGTCCGAGACTCAAACTGCGGTCAACTGCATGGGATTTCAGCGACATAGCCATTATGCTAACTGCTGGTCCCAAGAGGCTCTCTTAATATGGCTAGTTATATCTTTGTATCTGACAGTTCAAATTCTAGAAGATTCTGCTTTTCTCTACTTGTCATTTCAACTGTTTTTTATCTCTGTTTTGTGTTTGGAGAAGTTAATATTAAGCCTAAGTGTATTAGATGTATTTTTCGTAAGAGAATTGTATTCTGGGAAAAGACAACAGATTGATTGGTTCAAGTGTGTTTAATGCAGATTTTTATTATGAAAGAGTAATTAGTTCATTGTCCTCTTTTCCCCCACTGAAGGTGATAATTACTCTTTGTTATTGTATTCACAACTTCTTCAGAATGTTATCTTCAGAACTGTGACTTTTAAAAAGGCATTAAAAGTCTATTATTGAGTTAAAAATAATTATTATTTAAAAACTATCTATAAATAATGCATAAAGAAGGCTAAGAATCTAGCTTGTGTAGCATATTGTTTCCATTAAACATTTCTTGCAGTGTTTTTATATGGTAATCTTGAAGTAGAAATCTGTACCCTGAATGTTGTGTTGTCCAATAACAGAATAATAGAATTCTGGTTCAATATGTGTATTTACCTTTTGGAAATAATAATCTTTGACATTATTTTCAAAGTTAGATGCCTGTGCTGAATTCAAGGATAATTTTTAAAAACTTATTCTTTGGCATAAATAGAATTATATTACTTGAATTGCACTAGATACTAGATATAAAGAGACACAAGAAATAATTTTTATTGAATACATATTATGTACCCAAAACACATTATATCTTCCAGTATTTATAGTAGTCTTTTTTGTCTGTTTGTTAAATGTGAAAGCAGGAATACCTGCACACATATACAGGAGGAGGAAAGTGAGGTGGGTATTTTTTGGACAGTGTCTCACCATTGAGATTCTTTACCCCAGTACCCTTGTTAGCTAGAATTACAGTTGCACACTGCCAATCTGGCCTATTTAGATTGGTCTAGGATCTGAAACTGGGCCTTGTAGGTGACTTCAGCCTTGTGTAGCAGTGCCCTACTATTTGAGTCATACAGCTTGGCTTACAGCAATCTTATAAAATCCTTATTATTTCTTTTTGCAGATGAGAAAAATGAGACAGAGAGAGGTTAAGTAACTTACCCATAAACTTGCAACCAGTAAATGATAGCACTAAGAACTGAAACCCAGGTTTACCTGAATTCCTAAGCCCATCATGCTCTTTGTTCTTATGTCATGTATAAATGCTGCTGGCTTAAATTTTTTGAGAATGTTGCTCAATTATTTTAAAGAGGTAGGCACTACAACAGTACATTAAAAAGCATACATTGTAAAAATGCAAGATAGTAAAGACTGTTGTCTAATGTCTGACAACATCATGATTTAATGAAGAATTTTCCATGCAGCTTCTCCACCGACCCAGAAGGTATGAGTGCAGAAGAGAAAGACAGAGAGAAAGAGAAAGAGAGAAAGCACGCCCCATAGGGAATGTCACACTATAATCCTTTCTCCTCCATCTCTTTTCTTTTGGGATTTTGAGCATGCAAGCTCATGTGCCCTGTGTGTTTCTCAGGTCGCTGGGTCTGGGACTCAAACCATGTGCTCTGCTCTGTTTGGCTGGTTGCCTTAACCATCATGCCACAGAGCTGGCCTGCCATGTAGCTTTTTAAAGTAAGCATTTATATATGTTTTTTTTTTCTTTGATATGTTACAAATATCCTTCTCTTTTTAAACTAAGTGTTCTATAAATTTTTAAACTTGTATTTGGGATATTACCTTAGGCTGTATTACCCTGTGCTCTAATAAACTAATGGCCTTAGGGATTGCTAATGTTTCTTAAGTCAGTTACTGCCTCAAAAAGTGGCCCACAATTGCCGTATTTTTGTGGTTGGTGATTTGCTCAGCTATTTCAAGGACGCAGGCAACAATGCATTAAAAAGAACACATTGTAGAAATACAAGATAGTAAAGTCAAACTGTCATTTCCTTTCTTGTTGCATCCGCTTTTTTTTTTTTTCTGCCAGTAACTTCAGAAGTACTGATGTTTACAGGGAAAATCAGATATTTAAACTTTAAATCAGTAACTTTAACTGGTACCCAATTATATATATATTCATAAGCTTTGACCTGTGGGTCTAAAGGTGTTTCTATGCCCTCCTGGAGAAATATAGAATACTTGATTCACTGACATTGAGTTCCTTTTAAAAAAAAAAAAAAAAGTCTTATGAGAGACATAGTTAACTCTGTGTATTTTTTAAAGTTTAATATTACACTAGTGGTACTGCATGGGTACTCCTCACTTACCAACCAAGTTACAGTCCTTTGATTGGGCCTTAGGTAGTTTGGTCAGTAAGCGAGGAACTTAAAGGCAGTTTGTGTGTTGTGGTGCCATCAAGTATTTATTTTTCAATAGACATCATGTGACAGCACACTAGATTAATGGCATTTTATTCATGCAAAAAAACATTCATTAGTAAGTGTCAGAAAGCAACAAGACAGACCACAGTACAGTAATACAAGCCGGCCTAATCATTTTTGTTTATTCTGAATACTATTATGGGTGCACAGTGAAGTTCAAATTTATAAATGAAATGTATAGAATTACATGATTGCAAACGATTCTTGTAGTGAATACTAACCAACTGCAGGAACAAGCAAAGACTGAGAAGGGGATTCCCTGTGCTGAAGAACTGGTGGTAAATCTGAGTGGTCATTAAACAGGTTGTTAATTAAGTGAGGACTGGCTGTATGTTTAAAGAGCCTAGAGACATTTTAAAAAAAATCATTTTTACTGAAAATTTCAATGTGATGCTACTTCATGGTCATATGTGTGAATACGGCCAAGAAAACAATAAGGTGCAGTAGTTATTCTCAGAATGTTCCTTCATTTGTAATGGTTTCTTCTCCGCTTTATTCAACACATCTTCTTCACTGTGGCAGCGGCTGATGTCTCTGTCACTGCAGTTCATAACCATACCAAGTGATGCCAAACGATTTTTTTTTTTTTGGAGAGGTTTTTGCTATAGGGCGCGTGCACTCACCAGACAGAGAGAGACAGAGAGACAGAAAGCGAGAAATCACCCCCCAGGGGGGATGGCCACGCCGCAATCCCTTCTCCTCCATTCTCCTCTTGGGATCTTGGGCACGTACGCACACGCGTCCGGCGTGAGTTTTAAGCCACCGGGTCTGGGACGTGAACCGCGGTTGACTACGTGGGAGTCCAGCGACATAGCCATTACGCTAACTGCTGGTCCCTCTAAATGGTTTTGAAACTTAAAATATTTCTGCTTCCCACGTAGCTTACACATATGTATCTTCAAGTTTCTCCACTGAAATTACTGAAGCAGTTCTGCTTTCTATTCTCTTGTCAGTCACTGCCAGAAGGGATTTTCATTTTTATCTTAGCAGTATCAATGCAGTGTGGTTTATAATCCACATTCCTCCTTGAAATCCATCTGCAGATTTAGATACTTGTCTGCTTTATACAGAGCTCATCCCTGCTGTCTTGATTGCTTATAATATTGAGTCGTTGGAAAAGTCATGACGTATTTTTCTATGCAAAAATGCATCATGACTTTTCCAACGACCCAATATATAATCTTCCAACGACCCAATATATAATCATGGTAGCAATTCAGCTTATCACAGTCATCTTAAAGAAAACAAACAGCAGTTTTGACATAAATAGGGAGCTTTTCTACCAACTAGAAACATGCTAATGGCAGATTCCAGGAATTCTCATAGAAGCAGTATAGGTGTGAAAACAACTCAATCCACTTCCCACATTATACAGAGGAACCTCTTTAAGATGGTTTTATGGGCCAATCAGGTGGTGTGGTAATAAAGGCGGCTGAATCCCATGTCACTAACTGTGTGGTTCAAGTCTCAGACCCAGTGGGTTGAAAAAGATGCTGGGCAAGTGTGTGTGTGTGTATGCCCCAAATCCTGAGATGAGAATGGAGAAGGGATTGCAGTATGGTCATCCCCTTGGGGAGTACTTTTTCATTTCTCTCTTTCTGTTTCTGTCTTCTGCAAGTGCATGTACCCTATAGCAAATTAAAAAAAGAAAAAGAATTGGTTTTACCTATTTTTTTAATAGAGACATGTCCATGTGTTTATTGTGGAAGCTTACAATATAAATATATGAGAGGACTTTTAAAATTTTGTGGGAAAAATGGAATTTAAGACTGACTTCATTTTCGTATAAAACAATTTTTGAAATCCATGCATAGTTTTTTCATAAGGATTTTCCATAAACTTTTTGACAATCTCCTTAGGTAGTATTGAGTTCTGTTAAAAATATACAAGTAATGGGAACCAGCAGTTAGCGTAATGGCTATGTCGCTGGACTCCCACGTAGTTGACCGCGGTTCGCGTCCCGGACCCGGTGGCTTAGAACTCACACCGGGTGCGTGTGCGTGCGTGCCCAAGATCCCGGGAGGAGAATGGAGGAGAAGATATTGCGGCGTGACCATCCCCCCTGGGGGGTGATTTCTCGCTTTCTGTCTCTATGTCTGTCTCTGTCTGTCTGGTGAGTGCACACGCCCTATAACGAAAACCTCTCCAAAAAAAAAAAAATACAAGTAATATATGTTCGGAAATAAGGCAAGTGTAATTCCCCAACTTTATCTTGTTCACTTATAACTATAAAATGATAATCAACTGATGACTCTCAACTTTTTATCTCTAATCTTCATTCTTCTCTTAAACCTCAATTTTGAATCTTTAACTGCCAATTGGACAATTAAATTGACTATTTCAGCATTATCTCAGATTCACTCATAGACTTTTCTTCTTTAAATGGACACTTAGTGAATATCTTTTAGGTGTTATCTAATAGAATATCTATTAGATGTTATGCATCATTCAGTCATTAAACTGAAATTCATTAAGCCCCCATTATGTGCCAAGTACTTTGACAGGTGCTGGATTCCAGTAGTAAGGCTACCTTGATGGGCTTACTGTCTAATGTACAGGGATGCTAATTGAGTAAGTACTTGAGTGATGCATACCATGGTGGGAAAGTACAGGGACTTTACAGATGGATGACATGGGTGGCTAGCATTATTTAGCAGGTCAAGGGAGATTTCCCCTGCTGAAATTATCTTTAAGCCAAGAACTGAAGGGTTTGAAGGAGCTTGATGAGTGGGGGCAAGCCATTTGTTCTGTCTGTGCCTTAGTTCCCTCATTTGTAAAGTAGAGATACCAACTAGTTAATGCAGGTGAAGTGCTTAGAACAGTGTGTGGCCTGAACTGTAACTGCTGTCTTCATCATCTTTACATCATTAATCATTCATTTGTTCATTGGGTATGTAAATAAACATCTATTGTACATTTACTATGTGCAAGGTGTGTTTTCATGTTTTTTTTCTTTCTGTTTTTTAAAAATTATTATTATTATTTTTTATCATAGGATGTGTGTTCTTGCTGGAGAAAGAGTGCAAAATCAACCCCCTGGGGGTGGGGGAGGGAAGGGAGGATAACTGTACCACAATCCTTTCTCCTTTTGGGATTTTGGGCATGCACACACACATGCCTAGTGTGTTTTTATAGATGCCAAGTCTGGGACTTGAATTACGAAGTCAGCTCTATGAGATCCAGCCACCTTAACCACCACACCATCTGCTGTCTCCTTTTTTCAGTATTATCGTGGGATTCAGGATGTTTATAATATTTATAAAAATATAAAAAATGTAACCTTTTAAGAAACTTAAGATAGGGGCCAGCAGGTGGCTTGGTGTTTAAGGTGCTGAACTCTCCCACGTGGTTGACCATGGTTCAAGTCATGAACCTGGTGACTTGCTTTCTCACTTTCTTTCTTTGTCTCTCTCTGGTCAGAATTTAAATGAATGAATGAGTAAATAAATTAAAAATTAATAATTCTAATAAAAAGAAACTTTAGATATAGATACAATAGCTAGAAAGGAAAGAATTAAGTAGCAAGAGCTGTAAGGGGGATATAAGTCAATTAATGAGAAGGAGCAATCTCTCTTTTTTTTTTTAAAGCGTTTTGCCATAGGGCATACATGCTCACTGGAAATGGAGATAGAGATAGAGAGAAGGAAAGTGAGAAAGCACTCCCCGCCCCCAGAAGGGATGGCTGTGCTGCAGTCTCTTCTCTTCCATTCTCTTCTTGGGATTTTGGGCATGCAGGCATGCATATACACATGCCTGTTTGTTTGTTTGTTTGTTTGTTTTTTCAAACCACCAGGTCTAGGACTCACACTGCATAGTCAGCCACATGGGATCCAGCCATGTTAACCTCCATGCCATCTGCTTTTTCCCTAGGAGTTGTGCATGAGTTGTTTCACCTATTCGAAGGTACTATAACTGCATGTAAAATCTTGTATTCTTACTTTTTAAGATTTTATCTGTTTATATATTTACTTATCACAGAAATTTTCACATTTGAAGTGAGAAAGTATGTCTTACAGACTGAACTATGTGAATAGTAGGTACTCTATATGTTAACGAGAAATCTTGAAAGCCTATTAAACTTTTTAGGTTTTCTTAATAATAATAAAAGCATGATAACTACTCAAGACTTTCATTATAACAGTGCCACGTGGTTTAGAGGGACTTGATGTAGATGAAGAAATAGATGTAGCCTCTGTGAAATTAAAGTTCTGGGGCCGGTAGGCGGCATGGTGCTTAAGTGCGCTGGACTGCCACAGGATGAATTGCAGTTCAAGTCCCAGATCTGGCAGCTTGCTTTCTCACTTTCCATCTCTCTCTCTTTCTCTCACTCTGTCCTATCACTTTACCTGGTCAAATTAAATTAAAATCAAGTTAAATAAGATAATTCTTTAAAAAAAGTTCTTCATGATGCACCATCTGTTGATTGCCAAATTTCTGTTCTAATATTTGTGGCATGTTTGACATCGTTTTTGAAGTGTATTACCATATTCAATTGTAAAAAAAAGAAGTACAGTAAGTCGAAATTGGTAATCATTTTTTAGTTTTGTTTGATGGTAGCAAAAATAACATTCACTTTTGCTGATACAAAACAAGTTTATCTGACAGTTACATATTTCAACAAACTGAACTTTTCAGGTTGCATACATTTCCTTCTTGGGAAAAAACAGTTATTGTGTAGCCAATAGCATATTGTAGCTTTTGAGGAAATTGTGATCAAAAACATCTGTAAAGAGACAAGGTGCTAATCCACCTGGGGATGTTCTGGGTTCATATCAGGAAACTTCCTGAGTACACTGGACACATGCATGCTTATAATCTGGGTGGCTGAAGCTAGGGGTGAATTTTTGGCATCAAGGCCCCGTTGGGGGGTGCTATTTCCCTATTTGTCCTCTCTCTTGTCTCTTTCTCTCTCAGAGAAAAAATAAATAGACCTTTAAGAAAAATGGATAAAGATGGTAAAGTGCCTCTGTTTAAGATACCACTGTTAACCATTGTTACTTCTCTGTTTTTAGCTAGTAATATTAGTAGACCCGATTTACTAAAAGAAAATTAATGGGTATTTTGTTTGCCAGACTCTCTTGTGTTTAATCTCTTAATATAGTATAGTCATGATTGAAATGCAAACTTTTTTTTGCCCTAAACTTTGAAATTTAAGACTATTCTTTTAATAAACGTTTTTTTTTTTTCCCACAATTAGTTCAGTGAATATTGAATTTATTACGGTAGTCTGTCTTGTAGATTAGATCATCAACAATAAGGTAAATGAATGGATTTCTTAGTTAAGAGTAGACTTTAGAAATTCTATGGTAATTTTCTTTGCAATGGTTTTTAATCTCTTAAAACATGAGGCTTGCATGGAATCAGGCATGAATTAATTTTCCAGCTTTTGACAAAATTGAATCCCCAAACCATCCACATACATATGACAATCACCTTTAAAAAATAATTAGCTTGCTATGAACACAAGAGATTTCCTGTGAGAAAATTGCTCCTACTATCTAACCAATAGAGAAATTTGGCAGGTTAGAGAAGTATATCTTATCCAAAAGAATAGAACCCTTCTTTTTTTAGTTTGTTTGGGCTCTTATGCTTTTCCCCTTAGATTCAGTTGTGAGAGAGGTGACAGGCTGGTGTGAGACATGCTTATGTCTTGTATGGAGTGTGGGATTAACTTTCATGATTAGTTTTTAGAAATCTTATGGAAATTTTTTCATGAATCTATTAAAATGCACAAGGATGATTTGCCATTCAATTGAAAAGCAAATTAATCCCTGAACCTTTGGATAGACTTTAGAACTAGACAAATATGGGGGGATTTTACCCATTGGAATAGTGGATATACCTTGGTCTTTTGCCTATAAAATGGGAATGACAATATTATTCTTAGAATTATTATATAACTTATACACAATACTGTTGATATATAGTACCTAGTATAATACCAAACTCATAAAAGTAAAATGGTGTTTACTTTACCACTATAACCCCTCTCCCACAAGTCAGTTATAAACCATTATAGATAGGAGCCTTATCCTTTCATCACCGTGGTATCCAGATCTTTTCAGATATACTCTCCATTTTCTTTTTTTTAAATTATTTAATTTTATTTATTTATTTTGATATCACTAAAGAGGGACAGAGCAAGAAACAGCGAGAGAGAGAGAGGAAAAGAGAGAAAGCAAGCCACTTGAACCATGGTCGGCCATGTAGGAGTCCAGTACCCTTAACCACCATGCCACCTGCTGGCCCCAAGTTATACTTTCTTTTTACATCCCTCTATCCTGTGAGAATTTGTGACATGAGAAAGTGAGTAAGCAAATAACTAAAACCACAGGGTATGTTTTTTGAATATTTGCTTTAGCTGTCTCTGGCTCCCTAGAGCTAGATACTTTATTTGCCCCTTCTTTATCCAGGAGGAGTAAGGCATACAGTACACTACTCAGGAGTCCATGTCTGTGACACAGAGTTCTAACTTAAGGTGAGTTCAGGTAATCTGTTTCAAAATCAGATTTTACTTTGGTTTTAAGTCATAAATAATCTCATGGAACAGCCAGCCACTTCCAATTCAAATAGACAATAGAATGAAAATAAACCAAATAGTCTAATATTTGCCTTCATTTACTACCATTTAATAGTGTTAGGCTAAAGCATATAATAACTAACTAGGAGTGAACTACTTGGATTTAGTTTCTTCAGTTTCTTTAGTTTTATTTTCTTGTTGTTTAAAATAGAAGTTAAAGGAGATAGAATAAAAAAAAAACCTGTTTTTGTAATGTGTTATCATAGATTCCTACATAATTGAGTGCAGAATAACTCCGGGAAGTAACAGGAAAGCATACTAACAGAGTTGAGTCCCCTGATGTCTGCCGAATGGCTCATATAGGTTAACTCATTAAGGCCCAACAGCAGCCATCTGGCACACTCCAAGCACTGTGCTCCAGATTATAGAGCTTTAAAACTGGGTAACAGGAGGGTTGTGAAGAGCAGAGCATGACGCACATTTATCAAAACACATCTGATTGAGGATTTTAATGTGGTTGTACCTACTCCAAAGTTCTCTATATTCTCTTATAGTATTCTTTTCTGAATCATCTAATAATGCAGCAAGATGAGGAAGATAGTTATACAGAATTGTCCTGAAACTGTATACTGTATAGTTATCTCTGTGAGAAAGCAAAAACAGGAAAACTGTGCAGTGTGTTGGGAGGAGTTCAAAATTGAGTGTGAGATATGAGATTGTCTTTGTCTTAAAACTGTTGTTTTTTTAGTTGTTGTTTTTAATTTAAAATGTTTTTCATTAACTCACATCCAGGATCCTTTATTTTTTTTTCTTAAACTAAAATCAAAATATAGTCATTTGTAATTATTTAACTTTAAGGATTTATAAAATAAAAATGGAAATATTCAAAGTCAGGTAAAATAACTGCTTTGAGAATTCTTTCCAGAGTATATGAGTAAGAGCTTTGAAAGGAGGGGTAAGTCCGTTTGAAATCTTACGTGACTTCCTGCCTGAATTATCATGTGAACATTGTCTTTAATCTCATTATAATGTGTGCCTGCCCCTCCTTACATATTTGATCTAGTTCACCAAAGGGTGATAATTAGCAATAATAAATTAGAATTACTCTAAAACAGCTTGTCTTATACCGTGGAATTCAGAATAAGTTAAATCTCCAGGAAGTTAAAACCAAATTGGCTGTTCTGAAGAAGTGTATCAAATCCAAGCTACTCAACAATTTATATACTCAGATACTTCCAAAAGTTCATGGAAAATGGAATTAAAGTATCAGTTTATTTTTGTGTAGAAAATTTGAAATCCATGCATAGTTTTTTCATAGTATGCATTTCTGTGAACTTTTTGAAGACCCTCTAAACAGAGCTTTGAAATGAAGTTCTGAGATTAGGCCTTTCTCCTC
>NW_006159949.1:1070110-1095745 GCF_000334495.1 Tupaia belangeri chinensis
AGGTGCTAGAAATGTTCTCGACCACAAAAGAATTGTAGTTGGTTCCTTTCTATTATAGATTCACTCCATTTATCTTACCCCTAGGTGGTGGTAAGGGAGTCACTTTTGATTCATCAGGTTATGACTGCACAATCGTAAGAGCTGAAGTATTTGTTATATAAATGACCTATATCTCTTAAAAAGAAAATGTGTCTCTATTTCTGTACTAATGAACAGGAGAAGGTTGAATCTATGATGCATTCACCAGAACAAATACTAGAAACCACATGTTGTAAATCTGCAGATCTGGGGAGTAAAAGTAATTATATATATTCAAATGGTGAAAAAAAGAGTGTGCATTGGGGAGTGTGATACAGGGGAAAGACTGCAGGACTGATAATCAAGAGTGTATGATTCTGTACCTGAATCTGTCATTTTCTGACTGCATGTATATGTGTCCATTGTGGGACTGATATTTATTCATCTTTCTATGCCTTGAAGGTTCAAAAATGAAATATAAGCTTTCTGTTCCCAACCTGTCTTCAACTGGAAGGCTTGATCTATTCCTCTATCTAAATTTTAGGTCTTTTTTTTTTCTTTTCTTTTTTTTTTTTTTTTTTTTTCTGTCCAAGTATCAGATACATGCTTTCTAAAAGTTCTTGATTTGATATTTAAAGTATGAACATATTCATATATATCATATACATATGTGTTCTATACTTTATATCCATATATACTTGCAAGCAGACACACACGCAGCCTAAACAAGGAAGCAATACAAAGAAATGATTGCTTCTATATTAATTTCTTCCCTGTCACTTTAGCCAGTCATTATATTTTCTGGGTGAAAATAGAGAGAAAGGATGGAAATGAGTGAGCCTAGCAAACTACTACTCAAACTTAACCTTGATTTTCCATCCACAATTGTTAGCTCTGTCAGGATATTTTTGCTTCTTTCTACTTCTTCCCTCCAAAATTTTTATCCTGCCGTAATTTTCTCTGTTAAGGTTAGGTAAGAACTATTAATAATGACAATAATATATAGTGTTCATTTAAAACATTGTTCTGATTTACTGATTACTATGATTTATCTTTTTATCATAATCACAACTTTTCCATCTTCACTTATGTATTTTAATTACAAAGGCTTTATATTTTCTCCAAGTTAATTTTATTTTCTACAATTGTTTTCAAAATACCTCCTCTAAGATTCTTTCATTATATGACTTTTCCTAATGAAGATTCAGAAGAAACTCCAAATTTCAATTTAGATCTTAGTAGGCTATTCATTAAGTCATCGGTTAGATTAGTAATAGAGTGATGAATTATTAGAGACTTGAAGCTAACCCTTTGTACACTGAAAGCAGACTCCCAGTGGCTTGTCTTGTCTTTTGGGTCTGCAGTCTTTCAGCTTTATGCAGTCCTAGTGAATATTATTACCAAGGCCAGTTTGAACTAATTCTGCAAGTCATATTTCTTGAGATAATTTGCTCAGCCTTTTATCTACAGATATGATGGGAAATCATGATAGGGATATTTCAGAAGATTTGTATGGTGAAAAATACATGGAAAAATTATTTTAAGAAGGAAATACAGGCTCGTTTTGGAGTAGCAGACAGGGAGGCAGCAACCTATTTTAAATTTACCCTTATTTACGTAAGTCCTGAGCCCACTATTTAAATAGAAAACTTGCAAAACTAGCTCACAAGAATGTGAAGGGTTAATGTTTATAAATCCTTAGAATTTCTATTATTTGTATTATGTAAGTACATTTTTTATTAAAACTTAAATATTTACTGTGTATGAGAGCCAATAGGTGGGGTTAAGGCACATGATCCCACGTAGCCAGCTCTATGGTTTGAGTCCTGGGTATGACAGCTTAAAAAACATGCTGGGCATGTAGGCATGCCCAAATCCTGAGAGGAGAGGAAAGGAGGCTGTGGTATGGCCATTGCTCCTCTCTGTCTCTCTGTCGAGCACATGTACCCTATAGCTCCCCCCCCAAATTTACAGTGTGTATCATCTAGTGCTTCTCCTAATGATATAGTTGATGCAAACGGGAATGATGCATTTATCTTTTTTTACCTACTGTGAACAATATTGGTAAATGCTGGATGAATCATCTTTCATATTTTAGGAAGCAGAAAATTCTTGGCTTCTAATGAATATGATGTAGTAGTATGACTTCACTAGTTTGGTTTTCATCTGACAAACAGTGAATGGTAGATGGTTTGCTTGTTTACTTTCTCCTCTTGGTTCCCTTCACTTCTCCCCAGTAGCTAATATCATGCTTCCTATTTCACTAGTAATCATGCCTACATCCAAAAAGGTAGAGGAGGCTACTTTTACATGGAAGAATATTCTACTCAGAAAACTACTTTTGATACAACTCCTAATTACTCTTAGAACTGGGTCAGTAGGTTGGACTTTTTCTGTTTTGATTTGGTTTGGTTTTCAGGACAAAACTGTGTAACTTCTCATTCATGTGTGCATACAAAAATTTTAATTGAGCATGTACCCAGTTGAGCACATTCTTTCCCCCCCCACCCCGAGAGATTTTTACTCTAGGGTGTGTGCTCTTGCCAGAGAGACAAAAGCAAAAAATCACCCCCAGAGGGATGACCACGCCGCTAAGAGATAAATTCTCTCCATTTTCCTCTGGGGACTTTGGGCACGCATGCACACACACCTGGCGTTGTTTTAAGCCACCCGGTCTGGGATTTGAATGACAGTTGACTATGTGGGGGTCCAGCGATGTAACTATTACGCCATCTGCTGGTCCCTAGTTGAGCACATTTTTAAATACCATCCTGATTGAGCTTATTTTCTAGTTGAAAATATAGAAAATTCAACACACCGCCTTTCCAAGATAGAGGAAGGATAAGATGCTTTAATCAGTGAACCCCAGATTCTGTGGAATCAAAAAGGGCTTTTTAGAGAAAGTGATCCTGTAAAAGAGAAGTGGCTAGCCAAAGAGAAGAGAGGACGATATGCCTCTCAGAGGGAAGAATAATTATGAATGTCTGAAACAAGAAAGCCTGGTCAGTACTGGGGATGAAAGCCATTTTATAAAGGCTGGAATATTTTGAAATTTGATGCCACTTATATTATTTCTTTGTGAAATGTCCATCAAACCCACAACAAATATTTATTTATCACCTTTTATGTGTTTATTGGGGAATCTGGCAGTGAACAGGATAATGGCACTTGTTTTGTTCAAGGAGCTTGCCATCTAATGGGGGAGATTGTAAACAGAAGAAAGGCATATAATTCTAAAAAAATATGTCAGTATCTGACAAAGTAGGCTCAATTCTCTGAAGAAAAATGTATCTGAAAATTGTAAAATCATGCACCATCTCTACTTTGCTAGCATGTTATGCTGAAGAGGCTACAGAACATATAGGAGAGAACATTTGCCCAGCCAGGGCAGCATCTTCACAGTGCAGTCACTGCGGGAAAGGAAGGTATCAGGAACCACCAGTCAGGGCCGAGCACAACGTCCGAGCAAAAGCACTCCCGTCCTGAGAGTTGTGTGTCTTCATATTTATACAGTTCAAGGCTGGGAAATATAAAATGTTTCCTCAATTTCCTTGTAGTTGCTTCAAATCCATCCATTATTCTTCTGGCATACTCTATAAGTCTTTCCCCCCACCCCCACCCCAACTTTGATGGTAGGTTTTGAATTTAATTTAGTGAATCTCAACCCATTTTTTTTTGTTTTGATGAAATAAAATAGAAGAGAAGATAGCATAATACATTTGCACAAAGTATGGAAATAATAAATTGTTATATGAAATGTATGTTTGTGATGGGTTGGGATATAAACTGTTTTTCTTGCATTAGTTAAACTAGATCAACCAAGTTTATCCTTTTTGGTGAAACTTGAATGACTGTTAGTAAAATTGTGGCCTATTATGCTATCCTTTTTGTTTATTAAGGATCATCTTGTAGACCACTCCAGAGTCAGTGCAGTGGTCCGAGAGGCAAGAAGTCTAGTTGTAAATGATGACAGTCATAAAAACAGGAATTTTCTGATTCTAGTTCTGCACCCAGAGATACATGCTTTGGACAAGTTATAATCTTTTTTCTGTGAACCTCAGTGTTGTCCATCTAAAAAGAGAGTTGGTCTAGGTAAATTCTTATGCCCTTTCCCAGTCAAGATTCTGAACTTGGTACTCTTTCAAAACAGTTAGAAATAAAAAAATGAATTGTCTGAAAGTTGATCAAAAATTTGCATAGATCTCTGTTGTCAATTCAAAGAAGTGGTCCTAGGAGTTTAAGGTGTGCTGTGGGGGATGGAGTATGAGGAACTTGAAGCAACATATATATCTCTGTGGCTACTATCACATGATTCTGGTTCCTGACAGTAGATGCTTGCCCTCAATCCTCGTCCTCACAAAGTGCATGGTCCACTGCATGCAAACAGATCTTCTGAATGACATAATGAGCCTACAAGCACTTGACATGGCACCTGGATAGTACAGTCTCAGAAATGCAGTTAAGATATTGCTTAAAATCTCAACCTCTACACTGGACACTTATATGGGCCACTTGTCACAGAAGTGAGCAGGGCATGAATGCTGGCAGAGAAACCAACGTTGGGAGGGACGCTTCTAGACTCTATTCATTTCAACAATCCATATCTGTAAGTGCTTTAGTTGGTGCCAGGTGACAGAAGGTATCATCTAGGTACCTTTTTATCACTGCACACAGTAGAGAACATCAAATGCAGAGGGATTCTGTGATCTTAACCCCTCTGGCTCCTGTAGGCTGCCTAAAAAGAGAATTCAACCATTAAAAAATAGAGAGCCAGTTTATTTTGTTACATGTTTAGATATTCAGGATCTGTTTTCCTGTAGTGGCTCACCTGTATTCCGAGATAGTAAGAATTAAACTAAACTAAGTATGGGGAAGTAGTATATGTTACAAATTCTCCAAGATTTTTCTGCTTATAGCAGTTTTTTAATGTTATGAAGCACAAAACTGTGTGGCAGTCTGAAAGAACTGCTAACAGCCCCATTTGGGGCATTGTTAGGCAGCTCTATTGACACATGAATGCATTTCATATGATTATCATAAAATTGTGGCTTTGGAATTGAGCAGCCATGGTGCTGCATTTCAGACTTCACATTTATAATAAGCTGTAATAAAGTAAACATTTTAAATGGATATAAGAATAGGCATTACTTGCAATCACAAATGTATGTTCAATTGAAGTGCTTTTGAAGCTCAATTTAACAAAGCAAACAAATTTCCTGGCATTATTAACATAATTGTTCTTACTGTTGGGTTTTGATTTCTAGAAAGTTATTTAAGTAAAAAACAAGTTGCTAAAAAATAAAACCAGCAAATAGAAATGTAACTAAGAATGAGTTACTTTTCTTTTTTATCATGTTAGATTTAAAAGGAAAAGTCCTGAATGTTCACTCTGTCACTTTCCCTGATTTGCCAAACTGTTGCCAGCCTGTTTATCTTGGAGTTCATGCATCATGCTTCCTTCGGGGTTAAATTCAGCAGTTTGCTCTCCCATCAGCAGGCTCTCGAGTGGGGTGGTGTAGCATTCATCTGCTAGTGAAATTCTAGGCTACGTGATAGTTAAAACACCCCATTTTGTCAAAGGACAGAAAAGGACTAGAATATCCATTTTACACCACAGTGGAGGAAGCATGACTATATGTAAATTTAGTACCAATTAGATGGTAGGATTTGAAGGACTGTTGTCTCTGGCATATTCCAAAAGTGAAAATGGAAACGATAGTGGTAACATCTGAAGTGTGGTGGCAAGACAGTTAAAGCAGTGATAATTTGGAGCCTGTGGGCACGGAACAGGACCAGGAGGTGATCCATGGTGTCTTCTGTGGCAGCTGGCAGCTGGCACACAAAGCAGATGATGTGTTCTCAGCTTGTTACTTTCCAACACTCTGTAGTGTTCTCCACTTTGAATAAACCCCCAAACAAACAGGCTTCCCGTATTGTCGTTTGACTGCTACAAACTCTCACCTAGCAAGTGTGTACCGGCACAACAGTCCACCACAGGAGCTCAAGGTTGGAGGTGTGCTTGCCTAAAAGTAAGTAAAGGCACAGCATGGCATGGGAGGAGGAACACTCTTCAAAGACTCACATGGTGACATCTGATAGTCACGGAGTTGAGCTGACTTAGAATGAGAGTGAGGCACACTAACGGAGAACAGTCTGTAGAATACTGACAGCTTGAAAGCATTCCCGCTAAGCATATCAGTTACCTGACATATGATTTTTATTAAGCAGCATGATTTTGCTAGACACTTTTTAGAGGGAAAGTGAAAAGCCTTATTTATGTTCAGACTTAATTTCACATACCCAGAAAATAAAAGGTAGTCTCAGCTACCTTATTTGAAATAGTTCTTCCTAGGGCTTGATAAGAACAGTTGAGGCTCAGCTGCTATGCAGTGCAGTGCTAATGCATGTGCTCTGCCCTGCACTTCCAGCCATAAAGCTGGAAGCCTGATCGAAGGCAGGTTTGGATCCCCAGATGGGCCTGAAAACAGGATTCTGAGGAGTTGGTGGGCTGGAGAAAGGGGATCACAATGTGACAATACCTTGTTGAGGGTACTTTTCTCACTCTTGCTTTCTTTCTGTACTTTTCTTTAAAAAAAAAAAAGGGGAAAAAAAGGATAAAAAGCAGTAGACTTGTGAACATATAAAAATGTATGTGTGTTTCTCATGTAATTTTGATGTTTGTTTTTTTTCCCACTAGGAGACAGTCACATTACCCTCACTGGGACAGGATAGGAACAGAAATCTAAGGAGACTCCCTTAATATTTAGAGAAATTTAAACTGCTTCCAAATGTAACCTTTAGGAATTGTGAAAATTTGAATACTCCTAAATGTAGAAATTGTTAGATAATAGTATATATTTTACATATATCCAGATTTCTGTGCAAAGATCATCCCCAGCACCCTCCCCCTCCCCTGCCAAGTTTGAAAATAAAAGCAGTTAACCCAGTTGATAGTAAAGAAAAGATTTTTAATTGCTGGATCCTCCTGAAATTTTTAAGTAGCACTAATCATCAGTGAAATCTTTGTTTGCTTATTATTCAACCCTAAAGTACTTTATCTCCTCTTCACAGGCCCTGCTTAGGACACTTGCAACTTTCTTTCTTCCATCTTTTCCCTATCCACTGGTGAGATTTTTTCTCACTTTGCTCATCCTATTTCCAGATCTTTTTTTCTTCTGACTAGTATTGGCTAACACATGCTGCTTGAGGCTTGTGGGTTTGGGGTTTTTCCCTGGCATGCATCCTATATATTTATTTACATTTTTATTTTATATTATTATTTCTGCTTTAGGAGATTCTGTTTCATTCAACTCACCATGATCTACTAAGCCCATATACCTCCTTTGGTTTATAATCATTGCAAAGGATACTCCATTAACTTTTTGCTTTAACTGTTTAGTAATTCTTTGATTAGGAGTAAGCAATAGTAAACATTTTCTTTTCCTCTGGTTTATTGAATTTCTCAGTTACTACCAAGAGATAGTGTGATTAGAGCTCAAATTAAAATACTAAATCGAATGAATTATTTAAATACTCTGTTCCTGATTTCCTGATTATTACAAAAAGGGTAATAATGTACATTAAGTGCTCTGCTACCTCACAGGTACGAATGTTAGTTCTCTCCCCTTTTTTTCCCAAGGAGGAAAAAATCTCAGTCAGTAATTTAAAAAGTAAATGTCTGATGAAAATAAGTATCTTGGCTAAAAACCTTAAATTAGTTTTACATATAAGTTACCAAAATAATTTGCTGTTTCCCCTCATTTAAAAAAATTTTTTTAAAGCTGGTGGACACCCATGTGAGAGAGAAATGATAAAGTGAGAGAATGTGTGCATGTACACAGAAGTGCACCCCCAATGGGGCCTGGTCACATGGCAGTTCTTCTTCCTCCAGTTCTCCATCCCATTCAGATCTTAGACATGACTGCCTGTGACCCACATGGAGCTGCTGGTGCTGAGACTCAAACTCTGGTTAGCCACATAGGATCCTCTTCTTCTGCACAGCATCTCACCACTGCATCACGGGCCAGCTTTGTCCTCATTTGATCACACCACAATAGATGAATGTTCACACACATACAAGTGTAGTAATTAACAGAAATGAGGACACTTTTAGTACTTAAATATTTCATAATAAATTTGCTTGATTTGATGATCCCCAAGTTTCCTGCTTGGTGTGTCAGGTCTAAAATGTTTGACTTTATAAAAAAAGGTTATTCTGGTATGTTCTGAAAAAAAATTTTTTTTTGAAGTTATTGACATAATTTTTTTTAAGGTTTTTGCCATAGGGTGCTTGTGCTTTCCAGAGAGACAGTGAGAGGAAAAGTAAGAAATCACCTCCCAAGGGGATGACCGTGCCACAATACTTTCTGCTCCATTCACCTCCTGGGATTTGGGGCACACATGCATACATACGTGGCATGAGTTTCAAGCTGGCAGGTCCAAGACTCGAACTGGGGTCAGCCATGTGGAAATCTAGTGCCATAACCACCACACCACCTGCTAACCCCAACATATTAATATATTTATGGACTACAAACATCACATTGTACAGATCAAGTCATGGTAATTAACATATTTATTACCTTAAACATTTATCATTTCTTTGTTGTGAAAACTTTCAAAATCCTTTCTAATAGTTATTTGAAATACACATCATGTTATTATCTGTAACCACCCTTTTGTGCATTAGAGTACTGTAACTTATTGTTCCTAACTAACTGTATCACTGTACCTGTTGATGAACTTTGCCCCTCCTTCCCCCTTCTCCATTCACCCTAGTCTCTGGTAACCTCAGATCTAGTCTCAACTTTTCTGTGAGATCAATTTTGTAAAAAAAAAAAAAACTTTCTTTTGAGGAAATTATTTAGGGAGTGTGACATTTGATGCAGGTGATTTATTGTAATCATTTCAAATTTTCAACATCTTTTTGTGATTTTTGATATTCCCAATAACTGGAGCTGATGAGGCATATTTAAATTTGAGTATCTTTCAAGGAGTGCATAGGGATACAAAATGAAACCTTACAGTTCTAGGAAGTGTTAGCACTCTACTTGTGTAATTCTGTTGTTAATAACTCCAAAATTTATTTGTCAAAAACAGAGGGACCAGCAGTTAGCGTAATGGCTATGTCGCTGGACTCCCATGTAGTCGACCACGGTTTGAGTCCCAGACCCGGTAGCTTGAACTGATGCTGGGTGCGTGTGCGTGCGTGCCCAAGGTCCGGAGAGGAGAATGGAGGAGAAGGGATTGCGGCGTGACCATCCCCCCTGGGGGGTGATTTCTCGCTTTCTGTCTCTCTGTCTCTCTCTGTCTTTCCGGCAAGCACATGCGCCCTATAGCAAAAACCTCTCCAAAAGAGAGAGAGGGAGAGAGAAATACAGTGATTGAGAAAGTATATATAAAAATAGAATGATTTGTGCATTGCAAAGAGTAAAAGAATGACTCCACATGGCCTATTAGACATACCAAAGACAGGTTTACAACTGCTGCGATTAGAAGGTCTCAATGAGAGTCTGCACTGATTTGAGTCCAAGACTTTGAAGAAATGAATCCTAGGAGCTCTGTTTCCTTAGATGAGTCCTATCTATAATACCACAACAACACTTTTACTGAACTAAGAGTTCTGTGTACCTAATCCAATGATTCAAAGGTTGTGGGGGGTAGGGGGGTTATGTGGGCTTTGGTGCTGATAAGGGTTGCTGAAGCTAATTGAGTCCTTTTAATAGACAAAGACTTTAGCAATTTTCTTTCTCTCTCTCTTTCTTTCTTTCTCTCTCTCTCTCTTTCTTTCTTTCTTTCTTTCTTTCTCTTTGCTATAGAACACATAGGCTTATCAGAGAGAGAGAATGAGAGAGAGAGAGAGAGAGAGAGAAGTCACTCGCTGGAGGGATGGCCACGCTGCAATCCATTCTCCTCTTGGGATTTTGGGCACATATGCCCCATGTGATTTTCAAGGCACTGGATCTGAGACTTGAACTATACAGTCAGCATGTGAGATCCAGCCCCTTAACCTCTAAGCCACCTCTTGGCGCCTATTGTTAGTGTTCTAAATGCTAAGCAGAACAAGAATAAAATCTTCATTTTTTATTGAATTACTTTTGGTTTACTGCCTCATACCTATATAGATCTGTCTGAGGGACAGGTCTCATGAAGTCTCTACCCCTTTAGTAGGGCATAGTTGAATAGTAGAGTTTAAAATTGACAAGAAAAGGGGACTCTGGGGGCCTTTCCGGGCTCTGCGCGTCTCCGCATGCATTGCTAAAGGATTTTTTTTTTCCCCAAAAAGGAATCTTTTGGATTAGAATTGTTATTAACAGGTCTTTGAAAGTAAATAGGGGCCAGGACCAGCAGTTAGCATAATGGCTATGTTGCTGGACTCCCATGTAGTCGACCGTGGTTCAAGTCCTGGACCCAGTGGCTTAAATCATGCCAGGCGCGCGCCTGTGCGTGCGCGTGCGTGCCCAAGATCCCAAGAGGGGAATGGAGGAGAAGGGATTGCAGTGTGGCCAGCCCCACTGGGGGGTGATTTGTCGCTTTCTGTTTTTTTCTGGCCAGTGCACGTGCCCTATAGCAAAATCTCAAAAAAAAAAAAAAAAGAAAAATAAGAACCTTTAAGAAAACCCCCCAATACCACGGGGCTCAACTTCCATGTGGCTGACCTCAGTTTGAGTCTCGGACCTGATGGCTTTGCTTTTTCCCTCTCTGTGTCTCTCTCTGGTGAGCACATATGCCCTATAACAAATTAAATGATAATACTGATCAATAAAATTAAATAATTCTTTCAAAAAAAGAAAAGTAAATGAAGGACTCATTAAAGTAAGTTTGAATTCTATGTTCACATCTTAATGAACTGCCTATCTCAGATATTTGGTCCAATACATTGTGAACATTGTTAAACATGGATATTTAATGATCATTAAAATGATTAAGTTAGTTATTTATTACTACAAGAAGTCTGTAAACTATTAAATTCATTATGACAAGTATGTTTTCTGAATGAATTGCATTGGCTGTGTATTTTTATAAAAATGAGCAGTTTCAGATCGGCCTGCCACTGTACTTATAATTATGTATAAAGAAAAAAAAAAGCGGTAAACATACATATTACATTTTAGCCTCCTGCCTATATTAATGATAGTTCATAAAGCTTTTCTTGGTTGTCTATTGGTTTTATTATCCCAAATGTGCAATAAAAACATGATCTGCTTATAATTCTCATCATGCTTGGTACTGAACAAAGAGACAATATATTGTGCCATAGAGTTTAGAATTCTATTTAGCAAGCCATTACCATTACCTTACCTCACCTTACCTGGGAGAACCTCTTGTTTTGTCCTTGTGACCTTTTCCTTTTGCTAGTCATGCCCATGGAAAGGTTATTCAATTCAGTAATGGCTTACTTATTTGGTCTAGAAATCAGACAAAAGCTTTGCAGCTGTGAAATGAAGCCCGTTTTAAAATTAACCTATTGTAAATTCTTAATGATTGAAAAATTCTGCAGTTTGCTATGATTTGTGGTTTGTGCTGTAACTAGAATAGCAAACAGCAGAGATGATGCAGGTCGAAACAACATGGATTTGGAAAGGAAAAGAAATTTGACACAGACTGCTTGATTCCAGTTCAAGCCCTTGTGCTCTTCTACCTTTCGTAAGTCCACAGTACTTGGTCTGCCACCCACAGACTGTCCCAAGGAATCCTTGGGAATAATTACTTAAAGTACCGTTTACTGTACAAGAATTAAATTTGTTCTTAAGTGTAGTCTATATTTGCCTACTTTTAGTATTTTTTAAACCTAGACCCTAGATTCTTAAGGAAAAGGAGGGCAGGTTTTTGAAGACCTAGAATTGAACTTCTATATTAAAACAAATCAGCCCTGTGTATGCAACTTACTTAAACTCACAGGCTTTAGTTTTCATATCTGGAAATCTCACTGGATTCTTGTACAGATTAAATTGGATATCTGCTGTGTCAAAGAACCTAGTAGGATACAGTATGTTTCTCTACTACTTACTATTCATTAACCCTGATCAAATTACTTAAGTCCTTTGTGCCTCTGTTTCTCTGTTTGTGAAATGGGGAGACTAATTCCTATTTCCTAGAATTACGGTGAGGATTATGTAAATCAATTCTTGTAAAACACTTAGAACAGTACTCAACACCTATTAAATGTTCAGTAGTTATTAACCATTCTAGTTGGTAGGCGTTAAATCAACAATCAACAAATAATTTATAAACACCAATAAAAAATTTTAAAAAGGCTATAAAAGCGAAGACATTGAAAGCTAGACAAACAGGGGTTATGTCATTTGGTGCTTTGTAATGGAAAGCCATTAACAGGGAATGGCATGATTGGATTTACTTTTTTTTTTTAATTGACATGTTTCTTAAGTTTCTTTTTGTTTGTTTGTTTTAATTTACCTTTTAAAATTTATAAACAGGGCTGGCTCCATAGGCTAGTGGTTTAAAGGCACTGTGTCCCACATGGCTGATCACCGTTTGAGTTCTAATAGCTTGATAAACATGCCTGACTTGTGTGCATGTGTGCCCAAGATCCTGATAGGATGGAGAAACAGAGAAGGGATTGCAGGGTGGCCATACCCTACTGGGAGATGCATTTTTCCTTTCTTTATCTTCCTCTCTGGCAATTAAAAAAAAAGTAAAATAGTGAAATAAAAATAAGATGCAATAAATTCCCTCCTTGTGGTATACAGTTTAATGAATTTAGACAAATGTATATAGGAATATAGCTACCACTAGAATCAAGATACAGAACATTTTCAGTACCCCCCCCAAAAAAGATCTGCATCACACCCTTTATAATTAAATCACTTCCTGTACCCCAAACCTGCAAACACTAGTGTGTTTTCTGTTTCTGTAATTTTGTCTTTTCCAGTATGTCATGTTATTGGAATTACATACCCTCTAGTTTTTAAAATATAGCTTCTATCTTTTTTCTTAAGTTTTTATTTCTTTCAAGAGAGAGGTAACCCCAACAAGGTCTTCACGCCACAATGTACTCCCAACCTAACCAGGTGGATCATGAGGCTCTCGCATGTTGTGCTCAGAGACATCCCAGGGTGTGAGCCTGGGACTTTTCCATGTGGATGGGTCTAGAATTGCAGAACACGTGTTGTATCCTACAGTGCCCCTGGCAAACTTCTGAAGCCTAGCTTCTTTAATTTAGTGAAACACATTTGAAATTTATTCATGTGATAGTATTTATCAGCACTTTATCAATGCGCTCGCCAGAAAGATAAGAGACAGAGATAGAAAGTGAGAAATCACCCTCTAAGGGGGACGGCCACACCGCAATCCCTTCTCCTCCATTCTCCTCTCGGGATCTTGGACACGCATACACATGCGCCTGACATGAGTTTAAGCCACCGGGTCCGGGATTTGAACCACAGTCAGCTACATGGGAGTCCAGCGACATAACCATTATGCTAACTGCTGGTCCTGAAGGCATTTCTTAAAATTAAAAATATATATATTATTTGTTTCTTTTAAAATATTTGATCACTATACATCATTTGACTTGTAAAGAGAATTTACCCAACATGAAATACATCTGAGATCAGTCCAGTTGAGAATACTATACAAGTTATCATCAATAGGTAAAAACATTTCTGTGTCTCTCACAAAAGTCTTGCCCAGTTGAAGGACATTTAAGTTGTTTCCACTTTTGAATGATCATAAGAAAAACTATGCTAAACATCTATATGTGGGTTTCTGCATGAACTTATGTTTCCATTTCCCTTGGGTCAACTACCTGTAAAAGACCTGGAAGTGAAATGGCTGGCTCTATGGTAAGTGTAAAGAAACTGCCAAACTGTTTTCTAAAGTAGTTCTACCATTTTAAATTCCCACCAACACTGTGTGAGAGATCAGTTGCTTTGCATTGCTGTTTTAACCTTTGATATTATCCATCTATATATATATATTTCTTTTCTAAAACTTTTAAAATTGATTTATTTATTTAATTCCATTTGTTATTATTATTTTTTAATTTGACCAGAGAGAGAGAGAAAGGGAAAGGGAAAAAGCAAGCCACCAGGTCTGGGACTCAGACTGCGGTTGGCCAAGTGGGAATCCAGCACCCTTAACTACCTTGCCACCTGCCGGCCCCCTCCATCTATATTTTTAAGACAGTCTAGCTGTTTTGTGATCCTCCTGCCTTAGCCTCCTGAGTAGTTGAGACTATAGGCATCACACTCATGTCTTTTAGATAGTCTCACTGTGTTGTCCAAGCCAGCCTCAAGATTGCCATTCTTCTGGCTTCCAAATAGCAGTGTCAGTTTTTTTTTTTTTAATTTGTTATTATTATTATTATTTAATTTGACTAGAGGGAGAAAGCAAGCTGCCAAGTCTCAGACTTGAACTATAGTTGGCCATGTAGGAGTCCAGTGCCTTAACCACAATGCTACCTGCAGTCTCCAGTGTTAGGGTTTTTGTTGTTGTTGTTTTTTGTTTTGTTTTGGTTTGATTTTTTTGTTTGTTTGTTTTTAGACATTCTAATAGGTATATAGTAGTATCTTACTGTGATTTTAATTTGCATTTCTCTAATGACTAATGATGTTGAACATATTTTTATGTCCTTATTTGCCATTAGATATCTTCTCTGGTGAAGTATCTGATCAGATCTTTTGCCCATTTTTAAAGTTAGAAGTTTTTTTAATTGAGATTTAAGATTTTAAAAATATATTCTGATACAAATTATTAATCATTAGTATGATCTGCAAATGTTTATCCTAATATGTGTCTTGTCTTCATTTTTTAAGCAGTATCTTTAGAGAGCATACATTTTAAATTTTGATACAGTTTAATTTGTCAATTTTAAAAATGGATCATGTTTTCAATAATGTTTCTAAGAAATCTTATCAGAATTTGTAGGTGGGGTGGTAATTATGGTGCTGAACTTCCACATGACTGACCACAGTTTGAGTCGCAGATCTGGCATCTTGAAAATCAGGTGGGGCACGTGTGCGTGCATGCCTAGAATCCCAGGAGGAGAATGGAGGAGAAGCGATTGTGGCATGGCCCTCACCCTTGGGGGAGTGCTTTTCACTTTCCCTTTCACTGTTCCCTTCTGTCCCTCTCTCCACTGAGTGCACTTTCCTAGGGCAAAAAAACCTTAAAAACAAACAAACAAACGAAAAACCTAACCCTGCTGACTTTACGAATTTATTTGTGAACTCTGTTTTTTCCCCACTGATCCTTGTGTCTCTGTGCTTATTAATACCACACTGACTTGTTTACTGTACCTTTTTTTTTTTAAAAGGTTTTTGCCATAGTGTACATGCGCTCACCAGAGACAAAGAGAGACAGAAAGAGGGAAATTGAAAAATCATCCCTCTCCTCCATTCTCTTCCTGGGATTTTGAGCATACACACACATGCCTAGTGTCATTTTCAAATTGCCAGGTCCAGGACTCAGACTGTAGTCAGCCATATGGAAGTCCAGCACCTTAACCACTGTGCCATCTGCTGGCCTTCGTTTACTGTAGCTTTATACTAAGTCTTAAAATTGGTTGGTGTCACTTCTCTAATTTTTGTCAAAATTGTTTCAGTTTCTTCAGCTTTCCATATACATTTTAGTATCAGGTTTTGATCACTATTTAAAAAAATCTTGTTAGAATTTTGCTTGTGATTATGTTAAATCTATAGATGACTTTGGGAAGAGTTGACATCTTACCAATATTGAATCTTCCAATTCATGATTGGTATATCTCTGCATTTATTTACATCCTCTTCTCTTCTCTTTCTTTCTTTCTTTCTTTCTTTCTTTCTTTCTTTCTCTTTCTTTCTTTCCTTCTTTATTATTTAGTAGTTGTCAGAATATAGATCTCACACATACATTTTTAGATTTATACCTTAGTAATTTATGGTTTTTAGTTGTTAGTGTTATTTTAAGAAAACTTTTAAGAATTTAAATTTCCAACTGTTCATGGGTAGTATAGAAATATAGTCAGTTTTAGTATTCATACATCGTATATCTGTTTTTGTGTATATTTCATATTCTTATATTTTGCAACCTTGTTACACTTACTAGTTCTAGAAGCCACTTTGTAGATTCCTTCATGGAAGTAATTACGTCAGCTGTGAATAGAGACAGCTTTATTTCTTCCTTTCTAACCTGTAAGTCTTTTATTTGTTTTTCTTTTAAGTAAGGAAATGACTTAATTGAATTAACATTTTTCAAAAATAAATGTGGCTGGAGGCCCCAGGTGGTGTGTAGGTTAAGGCGCTGTATCCCACATGGCTGGCTGCACTGTTTGAGTCCTTCACCTGGTGGCTTGATAATCATGCTGAGTGCATATGAATGCATGCCCAAAATCCTGAGAAGAGAGTAGAGAAGGGATTGTGGTGTGGCCCTCCTCCTAAGGGTAATTTCTCACACACACCCCCCAAACCCCATTTCTCTCTGGTGAGCGCATATGCCCTATAGCAACAAACAAACAAACAAAAGCACCTTTAATATAAACTGGCTGTAGGTAAATCTTTAGGGTGGGAAACCAGTTTGAAAACTGTTGCAGGAATCTGAGAGACAGTGATGATTTAGACTATGGTAATGGCAGCAAAAGAGGGGACAAATAGATATATTCAGGTTATATTTTGGAGGTAGAATTAATAGACTCTGGTAATGGGTCGAATATGAAGGAAAAGAGGGGGAAAGGGTCAGGAGGACAACAGGTTTCTGGCATGAACTGAGTGATTGGAATTGCTATGTATTGACATGAAGACAAGAGGAAGAAATAGATTTGGAAGAAGATAAAAAGTTGAATTTTGAATATGGATTTGAGAAGTCTATGGGGCATTCAAATAAAGATGTCAGGCAGCTAGAATAGATACCATACATATATGTAGAAAAGGATGTATATAGGGTATAAGAGTTTGGGAATGAGTCAAATCTGAGTGGGACTCCCTTGAAAGACTTGCAGAGACCTTTATTTTCAGTTGTATTACTTGTACAACTTCTACATGTCAAGAACATGAGATGTGGGGCTGGCAGGTGGTGTAGTGGTTAAGGTGTTGGACTCCCACATATGGTCCACCACCATTTAAGTTCGAGACCTCGCAGCTTGCTTTCCTACTTTCCCTTTTTCTCTCTCTCTTTCTGGTCAAATTTTAAAAAGTAATAATAAATATAATAAGGTACATATTTTTAAAAAATTAAGAACATCAGATTTTTTTTAACCTCAGGCCTTTGAACACATTATTAAGCACTGCCTGAAGTCATTAACTTCCTACATCCCTCCTCTGCCCCTACATCTTTTTTTAAGGTTTTGGCATAGTCTGTGTGCTCACCAGAGACAGACAGGGAGAAAAAGTGAGAAATCATCCCCTGGGGAGAGGGCCATGCCACAGTCTCTTCCCCTCCATTCTCCCTTGGTTTATTTTTGTGCACACGTGCACACACACCTGGCCTGGTTTTCAAGCCATGGGGTCCAGGACTCAAGCCGTGGTCGGCCACATGGGAGACCAGCACCTTAACCACGAGTCTTAGCTTGAATATTATGTCCTCAGTCTCTCCCACCTAAATCCAGGCATCATTCTTTCTACATTAGTCTCTGTTATAAGTTTTGTTTTTTTCGTTTTCTTTTTTTGAGAGGTTTTTGCTATAGGGCACATGCGCTCACCGGAAAGACAAAGACAGAGAGACAGAGACAGAAAGTGAGAAATAACTCCCCCAGGGGGGATCACCCGCCGCAGTTCCTTCTCCTCCATTTTCCTCTTGGGATCTTGGGCATGCACGCAAACGCACTCGGCGTGAATTTAAGCTACCAGGTCTGGGACTTGAACTGTGGTCTACTACATGGGAGTCTAGCAACATAGCCATTATGTTAACTGCTGGTCCCCATTTTGTTTTCTTAATGGACCTTATAATTTGTAATTATTTGCTTATTTACTCGCTGCCTTTCATACTAGATTATATTACAAGGAGCAAGGACTTGCTACTTACTTAGTTCACTGTGTGTCAGTAGTCTACAACCCTGTGCCTAGCACATGGCTGCTCAACAATATTTTACACACACACACACACACACACACACACACACACACATCTGAAAGATGGGTTCAGAGCTCAGGACGTTATGACAGAAGATGAAATTCAGAAATTATCCATGAATATATGGTATTTAAAGCTATAGAGTTAAATGTGATGGCTAGATATCTAAAAGAACCCAGTCCAAGTCCCTAGGGATCGCAACTTTAGAAGAGAGGTCAGCAATGAAGCCTGAAAAAGCAGAAGAGGAAAACCATATTGTGCGTCCTGGAAGCCTATAAAAGAGAAATGCTCGTAGGAAGCAGTGGTTAACTGTGAAAGAATGCTGAGATGTCAAATGAGATGAGTTCATTTGATTTAGTGGCATAGAAGTCATTGATGAACTCAGCAAGAGTTTCACTGGAGTGGAAAACTGGAAGCCACATTGGAATGAATTAAAGACTCATGACCATTGCAGTAAATAAAGTAGTTGTATAGTTGACTGTAAAATGCTTACCATTCTGCAAAGTTGTGTTTAGGTTTGATTACATTCATATGCCCACATAGGTGTTTAATAATAGAGTATATTTTATAAAGTTGGTGTTTCACTGGAACATTTACTTCTGTTTTGATTGTAGTGCTGGAATAAGCTGTTTAAAACGTAAAATAAAACAAGACAAGGAAAATCTGCTTCAAGAAGGGTTTGATACCTTTGAGCATTGCTTTGGTGTCTCCACCATCCTCAGAACCATCTTAAAGCAATTATAAGGGTTGGGTTGCTAAAAGCATGGGTACACACTGCCTGCCACAAGGATATCTGATGTTTTTGTATGACTCATTTTTCACACATATGTGTTTAGAGGTTTTTGTTTCCAATTTCAGCAAAAATCTGATCAAGAAAATGACCTTTTATCTTTTTTCTGCATTTACTGTCCACATAGTGCCAGGTCCTGTAAAGCTCATGAGATACAAAATGGCACTGTGGCATTGTACTTGGAGACCTTTATTTGAAACTTGATTATTCTACTTCCTAGGTATGTGATTTGGGTTGAGGTAGTTAACTACTTCTAAGCTTTGGTTGCCATGCCTGTGACAGAGTAGTAATATAATTCCTAACTCAGAAGATTGTGGTTCAAATTAAGTAAGATTATGTAAATAATTATAATACTTGACACATACTAAGTATGTGTTCAGTGAATAGGTTCTTAATATTTATTTACATAAATATACATAAAAGGAAAACAGCAGTTTAAAAAATGGTTGATATTGCTTGAACAATAAAAAGGTGTGTGTGTGTGTGTGGGGGGGGATATCTTTGTCTTTTCCTTTCCTCTACATGATTATTCATTATCATATGGGAAAGTGATACCTTTAAGATACCACAATAATAAAGACAAGAAGTAATTTCTCCTCTATACTAAGCACTAGAAATAGAGAGTGCAAATGCATTATTATTTATGTGGCAAATAGAGAATGTTTAAGCCTTAAAAATTTTTTGTTTTGGGCAAAAATGGGAAGGGTAGGAGAACAAAGGGAGGCAGAGAAAGGTTGAGGATAGTACTAGCCTACTCTATTTAATTAGCTATCAAAAGGACATGCTGATTGATAAGCTGAGGCTCATGACTTTAATTTAGTAAACATCTTCCCCAAGACGTCTACTCTAGACTGGGTACTATGACAACCAGAAGATCAGTGAAGACTACATGTGTTAGTGATCAAGATCAAAGTGAATTAAATTAATTTGATAGAGAAATTCTCAAGCCAAGTTTTTCACTGCTGTGATTGGTGTCCACTAAATGTTAAGTATGTGTGGATTTAGAAGTTAAGTCAGGGGAGCAATGAATGAAAAGGTAGAGGTTATCAAACTTTCTTGGCTCACGTCACCTCTCATGCAGCCCTGTAAGCTAAAAGAAATACCTAAGAATTCTATTTAAGTAGATCTGAACAACTAAGTAAATGTTTATGTCCTAACAACTTAGCATGTGTTAGTGTTAAAGACTGAATAACTTCTCAAACCTCAGAATCAAATTGTTCATCACCAACTTCGTGTTCTGTTCCACATCAATTTTTCATGAAATACTTGATTATTGATCAAAGTAACTGTCAAACTCGGCGTTATAATTTCATCTAAAAGAATATAATACTGAAACCATGCACTCCTTCTGACTAGTAATTTCCATAGTTCTACACATGTCACTAAGTGTCCCTAAAAATTAAAAATACCCCAAAACTCTGAATGCTTCATTGCACACTATGGGAACTGTGGAGTTAGGGCCTTATTCCAAGACTTTTTATTTTCCATTTAAATATTATTTCTTCTTCTTTTTTTGTACCATTATATTAAAAGCCAACTTAATGTTTATAATCTTTAATGAAACATCATTTATTTTCATACTTTAAATTAAAAATTATGAAAGTCAAACATGTATAGTGTAGAAAATTTGGAAAATACAGCAAAATTAAGAGAAGAAAATAAAAGTCATTCTTAATTCTACTATCTGCCCATAGCAACTACTAACATGTTGCTTATCTGCCTAGTGATTTTATATAAAGAACTATATTTTGAATGACAATGACTGATTTTACTGGAAGGTAATAATATGTAGTTTAGTGTACGTTTTAAATCCTGAATTCACACTCTTCTGTAATGACTTTAGGATAAATAAGGTACAATTATAGCTGTTTCCTTTTCAGTTGACTACTTTCATTAGTTGAATGTCTGACTGAAGGACTTTAAAGACCTCACCATTCATGAAGGAGAGACTTTCTGCTGCTGTCTTCCTAACCTAGCAAATGCAAGGTGTGTTATTTAGAGTAGTTTTTCATTATAGGGCACAAATACCAATAGATTTTACAGGACAAACTTTTTTTTTTTGAAGTGCTAGTCTAGCATGTTTTTAAAAGAGGTAATTTGTCAAGTGTTTTCCTTCTTCTAGTAGATGGATGTACTTTGTTAAAGTAATAGTGTGTCATGGCCCTACTAGAATGTAGTAATTCTAAAAGATTACTTGTCTAATAATTTAGACTTAAGCTATTCATATTGTTCTGACACCATATGAAAAACTTTAAAAATTCCATTTCATTTCTGATTAGTTGTTTTATTGTCTCTGCTTCATAAATACTAAAAGATGAAATTATTTACATGAGGAAAAGATTTTTGTTTGAGTTCATTTACTGAAGATGTTTTTTAAATTTACCTTCTGTCACACTACAGAGGCAGAGCTTAGAGCTTATATTATCAAAAAGTAGAATTATGACTTCAGAAAAGAAAAACCAGCCAACTTGGTTTAATTCCAGATGGTAATTCATGAAAGGTAGAGTGGAAACCTCTAAGTGTGAACATACATTAATCATCTTGTATATTCATCTCCCTATTTCCTTCTTTCTTCTACCTCCTCTCTCCCTTCCTCTCTTCATCTCAATAGTAATTTTAAATTCTGAACAGAATAAGTGGTGGTAACACTTTCTTATCATAGCCTAGACTGTTGATAAATAATTTTGTTCTTTAAAAAAACCCCTGGTAGGGGCCAGCAGTAGCATAATGGTTAAGGTGCTGGCTCCCACATGGCTGGCCGCTGTATGAGTCCTGGACCTGGCGCCTTAAAAATCCTATTGGGCATGTGTGCATGCATGTCTAAAATTCCAAGAGAAGAATGGAGGAGAAAGGATAGCTGCATGGCCATCCCACTGGGAGGTGATTTCACTCTCTCCCTCTCTCTATCTCACTCCATCTCTCTCCAGTGATCACACACACCCTATGACAAAAACTTTTAAAAAACAAAAATCACTGATAGAGGGCTCCATAGAGAAAAAGTAGAACCAAGTTAAAAAGACATAGGAACCAACCCAAGAATTCCCAGTGGCTAAAACTGGAACATTTTGAGCAACAAAATAATGATAACAGTGTTTTTATTTTGTTTTGTTTAATTTTGCTGTATCAGGCACTTGCACTTGCTGGAGAGAAAGGTAAAGTGAGAAAGCAATCCCCAGGAGATGGCCACACTGCAATCCCTTCTCCTCTTGAGATTTTGGGCATATATACATGTGCACCCTGTGTTTTTGCTTTTCTTTTTTAGATTCTTGCTATAGGGCGTGTGCACTCGCCAGAAAGAGAGAGGGAAAATGAGAAATCACCCCCCCCCCCAGGGAAGATGGCCAAGCCACAATCCCTCCTTCTCCATTCTCTTCTTGTATTTCTTCTTGTAATCTTGGCATGCAGGCATATGTAACCAGTGTGATTTTCAAGCTGTTGGGTCTAGGTCTCAAATGACAGAGTTGGCCATGTGAAATCAAGCCACCTTAACCACTATGCCACCTGTTTGGCCCAATGGTGGTAGTGTTTTATTACAAACTGAATAAGAAATTTCTATGAGTCCATACTATTGAAAGCAAACAAATAAATAAATAGGTGAGAAGGAACAAATCTCTCATACAGAAATCTAGATAATAAATGCAGAAGAAATAAATTCCATAGTAGTAATTGCTGAAAGCAAGATTCATGAATGAATGCTAAAATTAATAAGTAAAACTTGGAGAAACAGGATATTTACATAGCTTCAAATATGCCCCCCATCCACACATACATTTAAAAAATCTTATAATTTCTGTGGTAGTTTTAAAAAATGTTCACAAATTTTTTGATACCTTCCAGAAAGCAGAGAAAATTTCCCTCTTTTTGGATGGGGCTAGACATAGTGACTCGTAACTAATCAATAGAGTATGGAAAGGAAAAAATGGTAGCGTTATGGTAGAGAAACCTGGCAGCAGCCACTAACAGAGTTATTGGGCTAACATCATCAATAATGTCATGTTGATGTCATATAACCCAAGCTTCAACACAGCTCACCTCTGTGGCATTCTCAAAAATTCATAACTTCAGTCTAATCACAAGAAGACATTTCAGAAATCCCTCAGTTGAAAGATTGTACAAAATATCTCTTTGAAAGTATCAAGGAACATCTGAGAAATTATCATGGATTAAAAGAGACTTAGGACACATGACAACTATCAATAAATACAGTGTGGTTTCCTCGACTGAATCTTGGAATAGAGAGACATTAGTGGAAAACTGAAGTCTGAATAAAATCTGTAGTTTGGTTAATTGCCTGGCACCAATGTTAATTTTTTTTTTTTTTTTTTTTTTGGTCAGAGGGGAGTTGGACTTTCCAGAGAGAGACACAGCGAGAGAGGGAGAGAGGGAGAAAGCATCTCATAATGGGACATAGTTACACTGCCGTCCCTTCTCCATTCCTTCATCCTGTTGGGATTTTGGACATGCACATAGGATGCACCCAGCATATTTCTAAACTGATAGGGCTGGGATTTAAACCACAGTTGGCCATGTTCCCACAGCTCCCTTATCCACTAGGCAATGGGGACAGCCTAGCCAATGTTAATTTTTTAGAATTGATAAATGTGCCATGATAGATAAAATATAGACATTAGAGGAAGCTGAGTAAAAGAAACTTTTTCTTATCACTACAGATTTATAAAATTATTTCAAAATTAAAAGTTAAAAGAGAAAAAAAATTCCTTGGTTAGCTTTCTCCATCTAAGAATATTTATTATTTTCAAGTGTCCTCAGCAAATTAGTTCCAGAAATTACTCACTCCCCACCCTTTGTGCAGTATCTGTACACAAAAATGAGTTCTTGATAACAAAACTGAACTCTTACAGAGCAGGGACAGTCACTTCTACGGGCTCCTGTCCCAACACCAGAAATAGAAGCATATCTCTGTGTACTTTGTCCAGGTCAAGTCTTCCAGCAGTAAGTGTGTGGCTTTTGTGACTTAGCGATGTGCTCAGAACTTAGGTTATAAAAAAAGTTCTGTTAAAAAGTGGCAGAATAGAGCAGTGGCAGTTATACCTGCACTGGGCCAGAGGGCAAAAACCCAGCTTTGGCCTAGAACAAAAACATGTGTGATTTGACTCCTTGAGTTGAGTCACTGTGTGGGCTTTTCATTCCAGATATTTCTTTGAGCTACTAATTTAAAATCTTCAGAGATACTAACTCTAGTTTCATTTGACAGTCTCTTAACTGCAGTTCACTGATAGATTCAAATCGTATTATGAGTGTGTGCTCAGTGAGGTATATACATGAAAAAGTATTTTTTCAGTATAAAACTATATATTGCTTTTTTGGTTTTTTTTTTTCCCCCTAAAACAATAAGTCCTCGTTAACTCAATGTAATTATGGGTACAGATGTGAAATCCTGATTTTTAAACATTTTATTATTTTATTTTCAAGCTCTCATTAACTCAAATTAGGATAACAGAGTTACTGATTGAAGGCCTAATGTGATCCTCTTTTAGTAAATAATAATAAATGTAATGGACTGAGGATGGTTATTGCCATAGTAACAGATTAGAATGGAGATAATTCTGGGACCAGCAGTTAGCGTAATGGCTATGTCACTGAACTCCCATGTATCCGACCACGGTTCAAGTCCCAGACCTGGTGGCTTAAACTCATGCCGGGTGCGTGTGCATGTGTGTGCGTGCCCAAGATCCCGAGAGGAGAATGGAGGAGAAAGGATTGTGGCTTGACCATCCCCCCCCCCGGGGTGTGATTTCTCGCTTTCTATATCTCTGTCTCTCTGTCTTTCTGGTGAGCACATGCGCCCTATAGCAAAAACCTCCCCCCCCCAAAAAAAAAATAGTTACACTGCCGTCCCTTCTCCATTCCTTCATCCTGTTGGGATTTTGGACATGCACATAGGATGCACCCAGCATATTTCTAAACTGATAGGGCTGGGATTTAAACCACAGTTGGCCATGTTCCCACAGCTCCCTTATCCACTAGGCAATGGGGACAGCCTAGCCAATGTTAATTTTTTAGAATTGATAAATGTGCCATGATAGATAAAATATAGACATTAGAGGAAGCTGAGTAAAAGAAACTTTTTCTTATCACTACAGATTTATAAAATTATTTCAAAATTAAAAGTTAAAAGAGAAAAAAAATTCCTTGGTTAGCTTTCTCCATCTAAGAATATTTATTATTTTCAAGTGTCCTCAGCAAATTAGTTCCAGAAATTACTCACTCCCCACCCTTTGTGCAGTATCTGTACACAAAAATGAGTTCTTGATAACAAAACTGAACTCTTACAGAGCAGGGACAGTCACTTCTACGGGCTCCTGTCCCAACACCAGAAATAGAAGCATATCTCTGTGTACTTTGTCCAGGTCAAGTCTTCCAGCAGTAAGTGTGTGGCTTTTGTGACTTAGCGATGTGCTCAGAACTTAGGTTATAAAAAAAGTTCTGTTAAAAAGTGGCAGAATAGAGCAGTGGCAGTTATACCTGCACTGGGCCAGAGGGCAAAAACCCAGCTTTGGCCTAGAACAAAAACATGTGTGATTTGACTCCTTGAGTTGAGTCACTGTGTGGGCTTTTCATTCCAGATATTTCTTTGAGCTACTAATTTAAAATCTTCAGAGATACTAACTCTAGTTTCATTTGACAGTCTCTTAACTGCAGTTCACTGATAGATTCAAATCGTATTATGAGTGTGTGCTCAGTGAGGTATATACATGAAAAAGTATTTTTTCAGTATAAAACTATATATTGCTTTTTTGGTTTTTTTTTTTCCCCCTAAAACAATAAGTCCTCGTTAACTCAATGTAATTCTGGGTAAC
>NW_006159949.1:1096138-1108802 GCF_000334495.1 Tupaia belangeri chinensis
TCTCTGTCTTTCTGGTGAGCACATGCGCCCTATAGCAAAAACCTCCCCCCCCCAAAAAAAAAAATAATGGAGATAATTCTAATTAGAAATTAAACTCCTCCTCTGTGTGTTAATCATTCTTTTGGTTTTGACCATTAGATGAAATTGTCTTTAGTTTGTGTATATATAGACACTTTTGTCAGTTAAGTATATTTTTATTGTCTAGCCAAATGAGTACCTTGCAGTATGGCTCTCTGGGAATATAACTGTGTGCTCAATGAAGAACAATAGATTTCTTGAACAAGGAAAATACATTTAGGTTTGTAGTGGCAGATGCAGACTCTTTCTAGAAAGCTCTATTTCTCAGTTTGTTAATGCATGGCCAAGCAGATACACAGATAGTTAATAATAGTTAATAATACTGCTTAATTCTCATAGTCAAATTGCTTTATAGTTTATAGCAATTCTGAAACTGAGAACACAAGAATGATAAGCTATAAAATAAACACCACAACTGCTAGTAAGTAAAAATACAGACTACACATTATTGAATAGCAAGACATTCTTATAAAATTCAATAAGATATCATTTTTTGCAGCTGTTTTCAGTGTTCTTTTCTGTCATCCTAGTTCCTTTAGTGAATTTACTTACTTTTTTTTTTTTAAGGAAGCAATGTTTCTCGCTAAAGAATATCAAAGAAGATAAATTCCCTATCAAAATCCCAATGACTTTTTTTTTCCAGAAATAGAAAAGCCATTCTCAAATTTATGTGGCATTTCAAGGAACCTCAGATAGTCAAAGCAAACTTAAAGTTGGAGGCTTCACACTTACTGATTTCAAAAATATACTACAAAGCAACAGGAATTAAGATAGCAGGAATTACTTATTGCCATAAAGATTGATATATAGACCAATGGAAGATAATAGAATCTGTAAATAAATCCTCATATGTATGGCCAGATGATTTTCTGCCAATGGGGAAGGACACATAATGAGGAAGGACAGTCTCATCAACAAATAATACTAAGAATACTGGATAGCCACATGCAAGAGAATGAAGTTGGCCCCTTACCTTATGTCATATACAGAAATGAACTGAAAACTGGATTAATGATGTAAATATAAGACCCCCAAACTGTTAGACTCCTAGAAGAAATCATAGGGCAAAACTCTAGGACTTTGGATTTGGCCATGATTTCTTGGTGTGACACTTAAAATCAGACAACAAATTAAAAAATAGACAAAAGGGACTATATCAAACTTAAAAAGTTCTACACAGAAGGCAAATAATCAGCAGAATGAAAAGGCAGCTTGGAGAATGGGAGAAAATCGCTGAAAATCATATACCTACTAAAGGATTAATATCCAGAATGCATATGGAACTTCTATAACTCAGGAACAAGAAAACAGAACAATCTGATTTGTAAATGGGCAATGAACTTGAGTGGACATTTCTCCAAGAGGGCATATAACCAATAGGCATATGAAAGGATGTTCAACAGAATCAGCAGGAGGTCGGCAGCTGGTGACTGAGCAAGGCTTTGTCTGTGTTGGCAGCCACTCCCCATCACTCACATTGCTTCCTGGACTCCTGTGGGATCAGTGGTGGTATTAGATTCTTATGGGAGTGCAGACCATGTTGTTGTGTATTTATTTCATTGTGTGTTGTAATGTGGTAGTGGTGGAAATGGGGTGCATAGTGGATGTAGTGGGCTTGGATCATCCTGGGACCAACTGTGCTCCTTGTACTCCCTCTCTGTCCCCTATCCCATGGGGAGATTATCTTATTGTCTTCCATGAGGCTGGTCCCTGGTGCCAGGAAGTTTGGGACCACTGCTCTACAGAAGAGAAATGGAAGAGAACGAATTGTGTTATGACCATGTTCTATTTGAGGAATGCTTTCTCTCTCTCCTTCTCCTCTCTCTTTTTCTCTCTCTGGTGAGTTCACACGCCTTCTGATGATTTTTTTTTTAAAGGACAGAAAATAACAAGTGTTGGTGAGGATGCAGAAAAATTGAAACCCTTGTGTACTGTTGGTAAAAATGATGTAACCATTATGAAAAACAGTGTGACCCTTCCTTAAAAAATTAAAAATTAACAATACAATTCTTCAGTCCCATTTTTGGGTATAGAGCCAAAAGAATTCAAAGCAGGATCTTAAAGAGATATTTGCCCACCCATGTTTATTGCAGCATTATTCATGATAATTAAGAGGCAAAAGCAACCAGATGTTGCTTGACAGGTGAAGAGAAAAAAACATAATATATACATACAATGGAATATTATGCAGCCTTAAAAAGAAGGAACTCATGTCACATGAATGAACCCCAGCATGACATCATGCTGAATGAAATAAGCCAATCACAAAAAGACAGATGTGCAATTCTTTTCACAAAAAGAATCCGTAGTCAGACTATAGACACAGAAACTAGAACAGTGATTACCAAAGTCTGGGCAGAAAGGGGGGAAGGAAGAATTAGTGTTTAGTGGGTATAGAGTTTCAGTGTTGCAAGATGAAAAAATTCTAGTGATCTTTATACAACTGTGTAAATATACTTAACACTATTGATCTGTATACTTAAAATGATTAAGGTTAGGATCAGCAGTTAGGGTAATGACCGTGTCGCTGAACTCTCATGTAGTCGACCACAGTTCAAGTCCTAGACCCAGTGGCTTAAACTCATGCCAGTGTGTGTGCATGTGTGCCCAAGGTCCCAAGAGGAGAATGGAAGAGAAGAGATTGCGGTGTGGCCATCCCCCCTGGGGGGTGATTTCTTGCTTTCTGTCTCCTCTGTCTCTCTGGTGAGCGCATGCGCCCTGTAGTGAAAAACCTCTCAAAAAACAAACAAACAAACAAACAACAAAAAAAGATTAAGGTTGTAAATTAAATGTTATTTTTTTACATCAATTTTTGAAAAGTAGCATTTTATTTCCGAATTTTATATTCAATTAACAATTTCATTGCTTGTCTTCTATGTGCCAGGAACCTTCATTTATTCTTTCAGTGACCTAGGAATTTAAGAACTCCTTTGTCTATTTTATAAATTAGAAAATAGAGATTTAAAAATATATATAAATATTTATAGAGCATGTGCATTTGCTGGAGAGACAGAGAGAAATGGAGAGTGAAAGTGAGAAATCACTCCCCAGGGGGGATGGCCATGCCATAGTCCCTTCTCCTCCATTCTCCTCTCAGGATTTTGGGCATGCATGCACACACACCCAGTGTAAGTTTTAAGCTGCCAGGACTGGAATTCAAAATGTAATCAGCCATGTGGGAGTCTAGCACCTTAACCACCACACTACCTGCTGACCTCCCCCCTTTTCTAGAGAGATTTTTGTTATTAGGGTGTGTGTGCTCGCTAGAGAGTCAGAGAGAGAGAGAGAGAGAGAGAAAGAGAGAGAAACAGAAAGCAAGAAATCACCCCCACAAGGGGGAATGGCCACACCATAATCCCTTCTCCATTCTCTTCTTGGGGTTTTGGGCACACACAAATGCACACATGCCTGGGTGTGAGTTTCAAGCCACCAGGTCCATGACTTGAACCACAGTTGTGTGCATGGGAGTCAAGTGTCTTAACCACTATTCCACCTGCTGGCCCTGAAACTTATTTCTGTTAGACCTTACATATGATGAAACACAAATGTGGTTACCTAACTAAATGAGTTGCTCAAGACTTCAATATAGATAATATATTAAAAATAAAAGGTGTGAATCCCTAGGAAGGAAGATAGAGGAGGTGAGGCTAGAATAATGAATGAAAATAAATTTAGCAAGTTTGCTAAGTAGAACATCACTTTTGGGGGGCAGCCTTAATTCCAGTACTGCTGAATATGGTTGGACCTGTTGGATTTGCTGAGAATGCAAATAATCCAATCAAATATGATCGTCATTAAAGAAAAAAAAATACAATTTCAAAGTTTTTATGAAGACATGCACTGCCTAATCTGCGAATTGAAAGCGTCTTTTAAAAATTTGCTTCTCTTCATATTTCTAGGTGTAGTGAGTATGTGGATAGAAAAATGAAGGCATTTAAAATAATGCTAATGAAGTTAAATGATTGCAATCTACCATATTGTGAAGAAGAGTTGTGATCTGTGAAAGCTGAGGATAGAATTAAAATATTACCATGACTGGCATTTGATTTGAAAACTGGAAAGATAAGCTTAGGTTCCTATTTATGAAAACCATCCCCACAGTCCGACAAAATATCTTCTAAAAGGTTCTATAGTTACCATGGATACTTGTTAACTTTGGTAAAAGTAAGTTGTAATCTATATTCAATTATTTGAGATGAAAAGGGTAAAAACCAACCAATAAAGTCAAAAGTAATTTCATCTCTAAATTCATACTATAATAGCTCGGAAATGAAAAAGGTAAACAGACTAAAGATAAGATTTTTGGTTGATGATCACTGCTTGAAAAGCAAAATATTTATGGTCCATGGTGCCTGAATTTGATCCTAGTGTTTAATTTTTACATGTAAATTTTCCTTTTAGTTTGTAAAAGGGATTTCTTAGGTTTTTGACATAGGAATTTGGATGGTGAGACTTTTCTGAAAGTTGATGAAACCTAAGCTATATACTCAATTTCTGAAAGCCTTGGAGACACAGACAGTATTGAAGGCATTGGTCCCCATGGAAACATATTTACATTTGGCCAAGTGGCTGGTTTCTGCTTAGCTTCTTTTAATTGCTATATATTGACAGCCGTTTTCCCAACTATTTATAAAACGTCAGATAAATGAGCATGTGTACAAGGGATTGCACACCATATCTTTAGGCTCGATTAGACACTTCAAATGACAGAGCTCTGCACGAAGAGTTACTGAGGTGTTTTTGGCATTTCCTAATGTGTCTGTCACATAATGGAAGCACAGAGTCTTTCAAATCATTTAAATATTTTTCTCAATTCTCTTATAAAACAGGTGACAAAAGAGCTAAAACAGTATGACAACAAAATTATAGAATGCAAATTTGAGAACAACAGCTGGGTCTTCATGAGACAGAGAACAGACAAAAGTTTTCCTAATGCTTACAACACTGCCATGGGTGAGTATGACAGCCTACTGGTGCTTATTACAGTAGGAAGGAAAAAAAAAAAAAAAAAGTTAAGGTGTTAGAACCAGAATATGCTTTCTTCGTTGCTCTGCTTGATATGGCACGAGGTTGTTGGGACTTCATCCTTGTTTGGTGGGAAAGAAGTTATGTCCATCCATGTCCTGGCTCCAAGCAGCTTATAGGTTCTTTCTAAACTGGTAGGCGTGTGCCCATGTATCTAAAAGAGAAGTTTAAAGAGCAGGATACCGACTGTATACAAGTTGAATTTATGAACAATAACAACAACAAAAGCCATGATAATTTCAGATCTATTCAAACTATAAAAACTATTGTTTGCCAGATGGTAAAAGACAAAATTAGCAGGGGAAAATGTAATTTCCAACTCCTAAAAATAGCTTTACAAACAATGGAGAACAAAGTAAATGAAAGCCATTAAAAAAAAATCTGCTATGCTATACTTCAGATTGTTCTTTGGGTACAATATGAATGCTTTGAGAATAGTAAGTTTCTTTAATGGGCTTTCAGAATAGTAAGTTTCTTTAATGGGCTTTCAGAATAGTAAGTTTCTTTAATGGGCTACCACACAAATTAATTGGAAGTTTATAAGGTATATTACATTTGTAGCAGTTGTTGCTCTGTTTTGCATTTTTAGGGGAGATAAAGATTAAAAACCAAGATTAAAGATTAATAGAATTGTGGTGACCATTAGATATATGATAATCTTATGAGAAAATATAGACATTGCCAATTTAAGTTTTGCAGTTTAAATGTTAACTATTGTACATTTAGGGGCTCTTGTTGAAACTAGCAACAGTGTTCAGACAAGATGAGTTAAGGTCAAAAGCTCGAATGAAGAAGACAATGTCTTTCCTTCCAAAACCAAATATATAATTAAAATGTAAAGAACTAGTGCCCATTTTTTGTCTTTTAAGAATAGATGCTTTATATATTACTATTGTTTACATCTTGAAATAAGTTACTTTTTAAAAATTTTTATTGTTTTTTATTTGGAGAGAGAGGAAAATGAGAAAGCAAGCCACCAGGCTGGGCACTCAGCCATATGGGAGTCCAGTGCCCCTAACCACCATGCCACCTGCCAGCTCCATCTTCAAATAAGTTATTAAAAGAAAATGATACGGGGCCAGCAGATGGCATGGAGGTTAAGAAGGCTGAATCTCACATGGCCAACTGTGTGGTTCAAGTCCCAGATCCTGTGGCTTGAGAAAAACCCCTGGTGCATGTACGTATGTGCCCAGTCTCAAAAGGAGAATGGTGGAGAAGGGATTGAGCATGACCATCCCTCCAGGGGGTGCTTTCTCATTTTCCCTCTCTCTGTGTATCAGTCTCTGGCAAGCACACATGCCTTATAGCAAGTAAAGAAATTAAATTCAGTGATATGATCTTCCAGTTTCCTGGGTGGCTGATGCTGTGGTGTGTATTTCATAGAATGAACTTTCTTAGAGAAAGATTGAAGGACTATAGTAGATACTTTCTGTAGAGCTTTTAATTCACTATGAACTATAGTGCAGTGCATTGTGCTAGATTTAAAAAACTGTTTTGAAGGAATAGAAAACCATAAGTAGTTTTCTTATAACATAAATACAGTTTTGGTTTAAAATTAATACTACAAGCCAGGCACAGTGCCTGTAGTCTCAGCTAATCACAAGACTGAGGCAGAGGATCTTGAATGCATGTCACCCAAATTGGTAAAATGGGAAGTGTTTAGCATATTGGGATGAAAACCATTCTCCTAAGCCTGTGGTGAGTCAGCTGCCTTAATTAATCCTCACGTGAGATGCATGTCTCCCTTTGTCCACAGCTGTGTGCAATAGCATCTCAAACCCTGTCACCAAGGAGATGCTGTTTGAGTTCATTGACAGATGTGCTGCAGCCTCTCAAGGACAGAAGCGAAAACATCATCTGGACCCTGATACAGAGCTCATGCCACCACCACCTCCCAAAAGACCGCACCCTTCAACCTAAGATCTGTCTCTGACTTCAGAGTTCAAGAGGAGATATGAGTGAGGAAAAAACCTCACTACCCATTTTTGCAACCAGAGAAATTCAAAGCCAAGGGTGGCTTGATGTTGATACACATTGAATTTTTTTTTTTTTTAAAAAGAGAGGTATTGTAGCCAGCCTGTAAATATTTGATGCATTTATTTCCTCAGTGCTACAATACATTATAGACTTAAACATTTTATTTATATCTGATAAACTCAGCCTTACCTTGTGAAATCTGAAGATTGAAATATCCAAAGGTTTAAACGAGATTGAAATCAGTGAAAAAGAGGCCTTGTTTATATATGGATAACATTCACATTTCGTTGATAAAATTAGCAATCTGGAATTGTGAGCGCATAAAACACGGTATTTTTAGAAGTTGTGTTTCAACTTTGGCAAGTTTTCTTTGAAAAAATTTAAGCAGTGGCATTAAATATTCTTGCTATCATTTATCATGGATTTCCTGTATTTCTGAGATTCTTCTTGTATTCAAAAACAAATCACAAGGTTGTTAAATATTGTACTATATTAAACAACTTGGTCTGATTTATATCATTTTAAGGGTTTTTTTTTTTAAATGTAAAAGTAAAAAAAGTAAAGCTCCATTTTTGTGAATTGCATCGTTCCTAAAAGAAGTGTTCTGAGTATTTTTATCTGTTTCTCTTGTTTGAATTACAATATTAGATCTCCAATTTGTCCATTCTGGCAGCGGTTTTGAGTTACTTTATGGAACTTGGATATACACCACCAGGTCCTTTATATATTGTTCTCCGAGGAGATTTTTCTTTTTTTGATACCAGGGCTACTTCTGCTTTACCTCAGTGGTATCAGCACATTGTAAATTACATTAGAATACACAACTCACTGTGATCTATGGGAGCGATAGCACATACAAACAATGCTGTGTTAGTTCTCTCCAACAAAACAGCGAAGGAAATGCCAGCTGACTCCTTTGATTAGAAGGTAATGTCAACAGAATAGAATGCTGTCACTAGAAAATGCTCTCCTACTGCTAGGTAAATGCAGAGGGGAAGCAGACATTTGTAGGAACTAAACTTCAAGGAAATCAAGATGGTTTATTTTCAAAGCCAGATTCTATCCGTATTATTTTCTGGGGATGTTATTTCTGTTATGCATCTGAATTTTTAAATGTTTATGGATAATGGATTCAAAGGTCAGCTAATTGGTCATCTGCCATTGTTGAGAAACTGTGTTCTGATTGGCTTGTGAAGGAACTCTTGAGAATTAGCTGATTAGAGGCTACTGTATTTATTTTTAGAAGTACATGTTTTAAGTATATGTATTTAAAGCAAATTTTCATGATCTGAATTTTATATGTGTGGATGCATATGTTTGTGAATATATGCAGCAGTGTCTATTCTTCTACTGATACAGCCAGACATGAAAATCCAGTGAGTTACCTAGTAGAAGGAATATTTGACAGGATTTCTATACGACATAGCACAGATTAACCAAAAATGTATTTATATTCACCTGAGTTTTAATGTTTTTACTTCTGCTGTGCTTTTCTATGTGAAATATTAGAATCATGCTTGGGCTTTTTCCTTTGTTGTTCCCAAGTTATGTAATGTATGGTGAATTTATCCAAAATGCCATTTTAATGCTTTTTTTCCTAGAGTGCTTTTGTGCATTTGGGCGCTAAAGGAATTAAAACACTTAACCGTCACAATGACTGTTAGAAGCGAGAAAATTCCAAAAGTTCCATGGTGTCTTTTACAAAGTGGGTCTAAAAAAATGCCTCTGCAACTCCAGAGAGTCTGATGCCTACTTCCCCAGGACAAGTGACCCTCACATCATACGTTGTATTCTTCCGAGCCTATGGAAAGGCAGAGCCCTTCTGCAGATATAAAACCAAGCTTTTGCCAATGACCTTTAATAGAGTTAAGATGTTTATGGTAATTGTAACCTTTTAAATGAGTTATGTGAAAAGAGCATCTCATTTTCAATGCGTCAGGTATTTTCTCCTTGTCTTTATGCATTTTAGCAGGACTTAATTTTCTTAATTTATCTTTCCCTTTAAATGACAACGAAGTATAACAGTCAGCCTTATAAGTAGATCCCATTTAGCCCCTGAATGCACTATGATCTGCAGTATCATAAGTCATTTCTGAGGTCACGGGGTGGGGGGTATCTAGAGGCCAGATTTGAGGCATCTTGAAGGAAGCGATTCCTTCTCATTTTACGGTAACTATTTCTCTGAGACTGAAGTTTTTTAGATAAGAAAGAATGAGAAAACTTTGCTTACCTGAGTTATCACATGTAAAAGCTTTTGCTTTTTGTTTGGAGAAAGTGTGGATGACTCTACTGCCTGGATGGTTACATTTGCTTTCTGTGAAATGCTCAGAAAATGTCAGGACATTCCTTCTCTAATTGTGTGTCAGTGTGTGTTGTAATAAACTACTGATTTAAAATAACAGAAAGCGTACCTACTTTGTTTTATTGGTGATAATGATCTTGTGTCCCTTCTATGCTGGCATCAGATCATGCTGCATCATCCCCAACCATTACAATCCGTCTGGTTTTGTAGCTCTCTAGCGATCAGCATAATGACCTGGAAAATCCTCTTTTTCTTCCTGAGAAATTTGATTGGCATAGGAGGAGTAGGATGCAGTTTGAACCTCTTATTTTGAAGCATAAGGGAATGGGGAAAGCACATCTTTTATAACATTTATGTTACTTCTTTTCATTTACCTCATCTCAGCAGTCCTAGTGTATGAGTAAGTATTCTGTTCTATTATTTTTAATGCACTTAATTCTTTTCAGTACGCAGCAATAAATATTATGCAATGAACTAATGAACTACTAATTTTCTTTTCTTGGCTGTGCACTGTTATAATATAGAATTTGCCATCTTTAAATGTTTAAATTATACCACCACTTCGAACTACATGTTTAGTTCCTCCTGACCAAACAGACTTTGAAAATCAAGAACCAGGTCCTGGCATGTGGAGAAAGCGCTTGTGGTAGAGAGAGCCCTGGTTAAGTCCAGGCTCTGCCTCTCGTTGGTTCTGTGTTCTCTCTGGGACCCCACATCCTTTTCTTCCCCATTTATAAAAGGCAAGATTTGGCCAGATCATCCAAAAGAATTTTTCAAGGTCCTAACCATGATTCCTGTATGTAAGCCAGTACTTTGTGTATCTCCTTTATTGCCTATAATAGCAGTGTTACCATTATCGAATATTCACCAAGCACCAGAACTGTCCTAACCACACCGCTCTCTCTTCACAGGTAGACACTATTACTAACCTAATTTTTGTGAGATGAGAGATCTGAGACTAAGTTGTGAGCTGAGCCACAGATGGAGGTCTTTACACTCCAGCACCAAAGTTTTTGTATAGTACTGTCCTAAATGCTTTGTTACAGTGTCTGCATGGGTGACTGCTTCCATGCCTGGGGTTCCAAACTACTTAAGTTTGTCTTTGTTTATGCTAACATAGTGCTTCAAGCTCTTCTCTCCTAAATAAAAAGATGAAGTTGAGAACCTGGAAGTAAATAACATTTTTAGGACCTTATTTAACTACTTTTTATACGATATTTAAATGTGAATGATTAAGTGGCCATGAAGGGAATTTTTAAAATTCTCATTATAATGCTAAATTCCTAAGGTGTACTTAGGAAGAAATAAGTGATTAAATTACACACTAGTCTTCCTGATTGTTGCAAAGTTAGCTGTCAACACTGACACTTTAGCAGGTCATCGTCAACCTTGGTTAGCTTAGGCATGCATGGTGAGCAAGGTGGTAGAGGGATTTAAAGCAGGAGCCACCCACCGAGTCTTCTGGATTTCACATTTCAGAAAATCAAGTGCATGGGTCTTGGGTTGCCAAATGTTTTGCCATGTAAGAGCATTTAAGGAAAAAGTATGTTATCATTTAATAAGATAAAGGTAATCTTAACACCCAAAAAGGAAATAAGGCAGAAGAAGGAACAGACCTTTACACAGAACAGATTTGTTTTGTAGAACAATTCCTTTGCTTCTACATTTTACCCCAGACTGATATAAACTTTTTTATGGACTGGTGTTGGGAATCATTGCATCAGAGACATTACAGTCAGGAGCTTCTTAGTGGGGAGAGATATGAAAACCCTCAAAGAAGGAGCAGTTCTTAGTTCTAGAGCTAAAGGTTATTTTCAGAACCTGAACTGACCATGTAAATTACATTATAGTGGTTAATTTTAGGGGTTGATTATAATGTGCCCTTAAGATAGAAGGTGTTTAGGTGAAAATGCAATTATACAAATGTTTAAAAATACCCAAATAGAGGAAACTCTTGCTTGTCAGAGCTGGAGAAATAAGTGAGCCAAAGATAACACAGAAAAGGAGATTTGGACCTTTTTTTAAAAAAGAGGTTTTTGTCATAGTGTGCATGTGCTCAATAGAGACTTAGAGAGAGACAGTAAGACGGAAAGTGAGAAATTACTCCTCCCAGGGGGAAATGGCCATGCCGCAGTCCTTTCTCCTCCATTCTCTTCCTGGGATCTTGGGATCTTGCGTACACACCTAGTGTGAGTTTCAAGCCACCGAGTCCAAGACTTGAACTGCCATTGGCCATGCGGGAGTCCTGCGACATAACCGCTACACCATCTGTTGGCCCCCACATTTGGACTTTGACAACACATCAGACCAACAGAAAGTCACCAGTTTTCACAACTTTGTACATAGTCTTGTTTTCTTTAGATCATTTCCTTTAGAGTGAGCTTCCAAAACTTCAAACCTACCCCTGTTGTTCCTCACCCTTAAGAGCTCCCCGGCACCTGACAGAAACACCCTGATGGAATCTGGGCTCGGCCTGCCTGTCGAGGTTTGGATCTCATGCCTGCCTTGTGATGCAGTGGCACAGCTGCTTGTTATTGCCAGAACCCCATGCTCTCTAAGCCCAGGAACCTTTGCCCATGGTGCAGCTGCCGCTGCCTGAAGCCCCCAAACCTCCCTTAAACTCAACCTCAAGGGAGCTTTCCTCCACAGCCAGCTGCCTAGAACTCACACTGAATTATAGTAGTCTCCCTTGGTCTCTCCCCTTGAAACAGAGGCCCTCAGTATAGCAGAGGCAGTATGTTGTCTCCGTTACCCACAGCACAGAACTTGGCAACAGTGGATACTTGGTAGGAATTAGGGCAGGAAGATCATCCCCATTTGGTTAGCCATGTCGAGCATCATTTTTTGTCACTAGTCTCTCACCACAGAAGAAACAATAATATCTCTTGTTTCTTAAGAATTTCTTCAGAGGCAGGACCAGCAGTTAGCGTAATGGCTGTGTCGCTGGACTCCCACATAGTCAACCGTGATTTGAGTCCCGGACCGGGTGGATTAAGCTCACTCCAGGCACGTGTGTGTGCATGCCCAGGATCCCGAGAGAATGGAGGAGAGGGGATTGCAGCGTGGCCATCTCCCCTGAGAAATGATTTCTCATTTTCTGTCTCTCTCTCTCTCTCTGTGTGTTTCTGGTGAGCACATGCACCCTGTAGCAAAAACCTCTCAAAAAAAAAAAAAGAATTTCTTCGGAGGCCATCTCTGATCCGTCTCATATTTAATCCTGATTAGAGTGTCTTGTCTGTTCTTGCCTGTTTCGCACTGAGGATGGGTGCTTCTGAGGGAAAC
>NW_006159949.1:1108813-1121960 GCF_000334495.1 Tupaia belangeri chinensis
AGGAAGAACCTTAAGAAAGTGCCCTGGATTCCTCGCAGTGATTTACTCTGAGGGAGGTGTGAGGGAAGTGGTGTTTTTAATCACAAGTCTTATTTTTTAGTGCAGTTTGACTGAACTTGCCATGTCTTAAACTAGAAAGCTCCTTCTCCCTACCTACCCATTCCCACTCAATTTCTGATGTTTTCAAAGAGAACTTTTTTGGTAACTGCTGAGGCTTTTCAGTTAGTTTTAAAAATAAATTCCAGTTCGTGATCCCTTAGTATAAATTGATACTTCTAGCCATGTCTTTTTAAGTGAGCAAGGGAAGCGAAAGCTATTATTCTTGTTGCTACTATTGACTGCTGTCTTACAGGATCTGAAGGAATAAGAAACTTTACAGTTTCTGTAGAAGTTCTGCTTCTCTCTGAAAGCTGTCGGGAACATTGTGTCATTTTGATCTACACTATAAACACACAGTGTGCTCTGATACACATTGACGATGGGGGCTGCAGAGACCCCAGTTGCACACCGCCACAGCCAAAAGTCTGCTAGCAAACATGTTTTGAAATGTTGCACCGTGGTAGAAACAACGCCCTGGGGACATCTTGTGCAGTTGGGATACTGCAGGAGGTAGGAAGTGATCTCGGCTTTGACGGATCGGTGGGATGAAGAGGGCAGGGGAGGTAAGTGTGGTGAAGACTGCAACAGAGGGGTCCATCCGGAGCTGTATGAAATAGAGCTGGAGTCACTCTGTCTAAAACTAACGAAACAACCGCCTTTGGCTGCTGGATCTTTCTAGCTGCCGACCCGCTTCTCTGCTCCCTCTGAAAGAGTTGATTGTACCCGTTCACTCCACAACCCTCCTTCCTCCTCTCTCTCAAACTCATTGCCAACAGGCTCTAACCTTCTCAGAGACTGCTTTTATCACTACCGCCAGTGACCTCTACAGGGTCGAATCTACTCTCCTAGTCCACCGGCCAGCAGTATTTGAGTCCCTTGCTCCTTCTTTCTTCCTTACTCTTTTTTTTTTTTTTTTTTAACATTTTGTGTTTTAATTTTTGAAGAAAGTCACTCTATACGTAACAATTTTTGACTTTCATTCCAATCAAAGGCCAAAAAAAGTATTATGTTTAAAGTCAGAAAAGTGTATCATAATATTTTAAAACAGGTCACTGCAAAACCAAATTTTATTTAGAACACCTCATTTTCTGACTATGAATTACTAATACTTGTATTTAGTAAGTGAACACAAACCTGTTTATATTTAAGGAATGTAGTAAGCACGCTGACACAATTTACCCGTCTTAAGGAGTACGATTCGCTTTCCGACGCACAGAAGGGCGACTCCTGCTGTACAGTGGAAGTAGAGGCGCCCACTGCCATGAATACTTGGGCTAGGTAGGTCCTGGGGCAACTCCAGGCCTCAGGGAAATATAAGCCTCACAAAACCAAATGAACACCTGTAATCATAAAAAACGCACTCCTTAGCTTCACGTCTCTTCTGTCTCAGTGTCGGGTGCGTCCAGCAAAGTGCTGCACTAGGGTGGCATACGGAAGCGTCGGTTTCACTTCCTAACTCTGTGAACTGTTCCAATGAAGACACACAAAAATAATGGTCTTTTAACGTGTCTGACAATGTAGAAGTCTTCTCTGGAAGATGTTGAGATTGTTTCACTGCTGTCGGAAATTTCAGCTCTTCGAATGTAGAATTTATTTCATCACATTGCTCCTTCTTTATACTTTGCAAGTATGGAGCAGACACATTATATTTCATTAAGCAACCCGCCCTAGTTTCTGTATTGGGAGTTTTACCATGGCAGGGTGAATCTTTTGTGTTGTCATCTTGCTCCTTCTCACAATCCCCAAATACCACATTTCAAGGATGTTTATTCTCCATTTCCGGTTTTCCTGGCTGTAGATTTACACCTATATATTCAGTGTTGACTTCTTGGATTTGTTCTTTGGTTATGCAATCATCCTCCGTATTTTTCTCGAAAATAACTTTTTCTTGATTCTTCATGTGATAATATCTACAGTCACATGCCACATCTCTTCAGTGGGCTGAGCCCCTGCCAGAATGGCCTGCTCATAAATTGTGATAATATCTTCACTAGGACTTGGGATTGGTTCAGTACAGACAAGACATATCCAATATTTAACGAGGGTTTTGGCATCTGTAATATTTTTTAATCAAGTCATTCAGTGTGACCAATATTTCTTCTTTTGGGCATCTCTCATTAATTAGGTTCAGGCATTCAGAAAATGTCTTATTCACTTTTTCAGTAAATAATCTTTGTTCATCTTCTGCCATGGTAGTCCAGATGGACCTAACTGGTTTTTGATTTTGTGCTTCAGATGCGGGCTGAGCAACTACTGAATGAGGTGGCCTTCGCAGCATTCTTCCTTTGCCGGCTTTCCATTCAGCAGACCAGCCTCTCTCTTCTGCAGTGTCTTTGGGCTGGGCTGATGCACTATCAGTAGTTGCTTTTGCTACAGTGTGTCTGCACTGCTTCCTGGATTTTGACTTTTCTGTTCTGTTAGTTTGGTCTTCGAGGATGAAGCAGGCCGGGCTACAGTTTCAGACGTGATGCTTCTTGATAATGACTTCACTCTTTTTTGTCCTCAGAACCGGTTTTGACCCTAGATAAAGCATTTTCAATTGTAGTCATTCTTGTTCCTGAGGCCCTTTCTGGATTGTGACATCCTGGCAGAGGTCCTACCGATGCTTTGTTGCACTGTGCCCCAGGGAGAAGTGGGGTGATTGCTAATAGGAGGTCACACCAGTTGTGTGCTCTGGGAGGTGGTGCTCACAGATTGAATGGTAGCCGTCCTATTTGAGGATCTCCCACTTTTCACTGTTACCATGTGGTTTATGGGCCGAGGCTTTGTGACTAGAGACAGTAGTTGAAAGTTCCTTTGTTGTTGTAGAACTCTCATCTTTGACTTGGAGAGGTTTTCTAAATGAATTAACCTTAGACTGCACAATTTGGCCACGATAAGATCCAAGGGTAGGTTTCTGTAGTGATTTGTTTCTTTTTATTATTATTCTTAAGGTGAAATGCCTGGCCTAATGTCATGTTTATTTGGGGGATCATCTTTAATCAGTAACAACTGCAGAGTTTGGCATCGTCAAAATTAGGTGTATCAACTGGCATAGTCAAATCGCTTAATTCATTTGAAGGTGTTAAAGGAATATGTTTTTTTCCCATTATTGCACTATTTTTGCTTCCGGTAGGTCTACTGGCATTTTCTTTTTCAACTATTTTTGTTTTAAATGCTTGAACTTCTTTCCCTTCTTCAACCTGGACCTCAGGTATCATCACTGTCTGGCCTCTACTGGACACTATCTGATATTCCCGTTTGTACACGAAAACTGTTTTTCTTCTTAACGGATGTTCCTTGAGTTTTTCTCTTCTTTGCTCTCTGAATGTGGACTGAGTCCTTTGACTTGGGACTGCAGATCCAGCTGCAGATCCAGGGGCACTGTTGGGGTGCTGCTTGCAGTCTGCAGTCGCGGGGCGTCCTGCATGAGGAACCCTCTGGCTCCTGCAGTTCTCCACCACGCTTTGTGCATGCTGCAGGGATTTGGCCTCTCTTAGTCTTTTTAAAATTCTTTTTTAATGAGAAATTTCTTTTACATACAAAAGTAAAGAAAATGCTAAGCTAAGTTTCCGTGTACCAGACACTGCCTGCTTACGCATGCATTGGACAGTCCACTCATACACACACGATTCTTTTAAAACAAATCGCAGACTCGTCCCTCCTCGGTGAACCCTTTTGTACTTTTATCTTCCAGGACACTATTTTCTTTTGGTTTTCTTTCCTCCTTCCTGTGGACTGCTCCATTTCGGCCTTCCTTGCTGAACCCTCTTCACCTTCCCAACTTCTTCCAAGCGACCCCGGTGCCATCCTCTGACCTTCATCTAAGTTAACGCTCCTCATCCCTGAACTCAAATACTGTCCAGACACGAACAATTTCTATGGATTTCTAACCTGGATCTCTCCATTTTAGAGTCAAACATCTAACTGGCAACTTGACATCTTCACTTGGCTGTCTAATAGTCACCTCAAACTAATGCACCCAAAAAAGAACTCTCCTCCTATAGACTTCCTTCTCTTCCTACAGCCTTCTTATAAAATCTCGTTAATGCCAATTGTGTTTTTCCAATTGCTTCTGAATCATTCTTGGCTCTTTCCTTTCTCATACTTCACATCCAATCCATCAGCAAATGTTGTCAGCACTACCTTCAAAATATAACTAGAATTTGACAACTCCTCAACCTCTCCAGCACCTCTCATCTCATCTCCTGCCCAGACTGTCGCAGTGGCCTCTTCTCTGTTTCTACTCCTGCCTCTCCATCCCCTCATCTGTTCTCCATGCAGCTGTCAGTGTGATATTTTTTAGAACACGTCACTCCACTGCTCAAAACCTTCCATTCAGAGTAAAATCCTAAATGCACACTGTAGTCCACAAGGCCGTACATAACCTGGTTCCCAGCCTCCTGCCTGATCTCATCTCCTATCCTCCTCCTCATGCCCTTTGCACATTCACACTGACTCCTTTGCAGTTTCTCCAAATTGCCAAAGGAGTTCCCACTTTCAGGACTTTGAACCTCCTCTTCCCTCTACCTGGACGCTCTCCCCCTCAGATTCCATAAAGCTCACTTCCTCGCTTCAAGTCGCTAGACAAATGCTACTTCACCAGAAAGGCCTTCCTCAACATCCCATCTAAAAGTCTATTCTCATCACCATCGGCCCTATTACCCTACTCTTCCTACAAGTACTTGTGATCTGCCATACTTGTTGGCCTGTCACTTGCCTCTTCTCTCTAGAATGTGAGTTCCATGAAATCCAAGAATTCACATCTTCTCAACCCACAGAGGGGACCAGGTAAGGCCTAGACCATTGCCTTACCCAACAGGTGCTCTGGGCTCCTGCGAGTAAGCACTGCAGGGTCCCTGGAGGTGAAAATACAATGCCCACCTCTGAGATGCCTGGTGTACTGTGCTCCACCATGGATGGAGAGGCCCACCACAGCATGACACTACCCGTCTGGGCCACACCCTGAGCCCACAGCTGATCAGGAAGTGGGCATCTGGAAGACGTTAGGGGGTGGTGCTAAGGCTTCCCAAATGATGAACCATTTTTGTGACATTTGATTTCAGGTTCTGGGAGACTCGTTTAACAATGTGTCTGTATTCCACACATCAGAGTCTCACCATTGTTTGGAAAGAATTGATGTAAGGATAATCTCATTGGATTAGGAGTCCATTTGCATTATTACATGAAATGTCACCAAGAAGTCACAGAAATTTGTATGTAGAAATGAAAAAGAGGAAAGTTGACTCTTCAAATATAATTTTAACTATTGATATTTTTGGGGGGTAGAGAGATTTTTGCTATAGGGCACGTGCGCTCACCAGAAAGACAGAGACAGAGAGACAGAAAGTAAGAAATCACCCCTCAGGGGGGGATGGCCACGCCGCAATCCCTTCTCTATTCTCCTCTTGGGATTTTGGGCATGCACGCACACGCGCCCGGCATGAGTTTAAGCCATCAGATCTGGGACTCGAACCATGGTCTACTACATGAGAGTCCAGCAACATAGCCATTATGCTAACTACTGGTCCCTCAACTCTGTATTCCACACATCAGAGTCTCACCATTGTTTGGAAAGAATTGATGTAAGGATAATCTCATTGGATTAGGAGTCCATTTGCATTATTACATGAAATGTCACCAAGAAGTCACAGAAATTTGTATGTAGAAATGAAAAAGAGGAAAGTTGACTCTTCAAATATAATTTTAACTATTGATATTTTTGGGGGGTAGAGAGATTTTTGCTATAGGGCACGTGCGCTCACCAGAAAGACAGAGACAGAGAGACAGAAAGTAAGAAATCACCCCTCAGGGGGGGGATGGCCACGCCGCAATCCCTTCTCTATTCTCCTCTCGGGATTTTGGGCATGCACGCACACGCGCCCGGCATGAGTTTAAGCCATCAGATCTGGGACTCGAACCATGGTCTACTACATGAGAGTCCAGCAACATAGCCATTATGCTAACTACTGGTCCCTCAACCGTTTACATTTTTGAAAAGTTAAAAAAATTGTCTTAAATTTTTTTATTGCCAACATGTGAAGAGTTTCTCAAAGACAGTGACTAAGAATTTGAAGAGACTGTCATTATAAAGCTTTGCTCAGGATTTGAGGACAGCCATTTGAAGCATTGAACATGCTCCAGTTTCTCATTTAATGTTTTGAAAAGATCTTATTTCAAAGTTTCATAAAAGGGCCATATCTTCCCTGAGACTTCGTATTTTACTTTTTGCTATCAAAATTATGTAAGGACAATGTATGAGGCCCATACAGATACTCTAATTCTTTAATCTCTCCCAAGAGACCTCAGATAGTATCACTTTCTATGTTTGCTGTGATGTGAAAAGGGCCGGGAAACATTGTCCCGGTGGTTCAAGATTGGAGGATGGAGAACAGAATGTTGGAAAAGTGAGGAGCTTTACCTCAGACTGGGTAAGAAACAGAGTCAAGTGAGAAGGGGATGATATGCTGGGAGAATGGGAAAAAGTAAAGGGACCAGATCCTGGGATCACAATGTCAAGCCAGCTCCAAAGAGCTGAGAAAACAGAGCTGAGAGTGGCAGCGTGCCATTTCCCACCCCTCTTATGCTTGATTTCCTTTGCTGTCTCATCCTAGATAGCAGGACCCTTTTGCTACACATGATGGAAAAACTCCCACAATGGCAACTGAGTGGTCTAGAAAGTAGGCATAGCTTCAGGCATGGCTTGATCCAGGAGTTCTCCATCTCTCCGCTCCTACTGTTACTGACTTTCTTCTTGGACTTTGTATACTGTTCATGGGACAGAAAAATAGTAACAAACAAGAGGCTGGGTGGCTGGAGGAGGTTTGGGGAGCAGGGAGCTACTTCCCGGTCTCTGATCACCTTTTTGGATCTTCTCAAAGAGAAGAAAAGCATGACACTTATTTTAAGTTGGAAATGGCCTTTGAGAGCATATGGTCCCATCTTATAGGTGAGCAAAGCAAGACCCAGAAATAGTAGGTGACTCACAAGGTCACACAGCTGGTAGTTCTAACTTTCTGATTCCCAGCTCATTTGGCATTATTCTCTGTGCAAATAAAGACAAAGCTTTTTTTAAAAAATGCCTTCAGTGAGGCCATTTGATCTCTGTGAAAGCTCAGGTGTAGTCCAGAGGTGACTACTCTTTACCCTCACCTCATCCTGGAGCCGGGCCAACCTGGGCATCCTTCTGCCTGTGGGGAGCACTGGTGCACACTCACGCCTCCAGAGCTTAGCAGTTTATCCAAGGTGAAGTGAAGACCCAGGAAACAATGGCGTGTGCTTGGAATTGCGTAACCCAGAAGCACACGTTTACTTAGGAAAGTTTGAGTCTGATTGCCAAAGAAGGCAAACCGTCTTAAAATGAAGTGGAGCTATCTTTGGGTAGGATGAAAAACCGCCCATGGGTATATCACATCAGAAACGATGTGCGATTTCTTCCAGTCCCTCAACTCAAAAAAAGATGAACAGATTTAACTGATATATTCTAAAAATAAATAAATAAATAAATAAAATCTGCTCTGAGCTTGAGACCAAGTATAGAAGTTTATGGGAGTTTTGTTTTGGCGGGTGGGAACGGATGGTGGCGGGATGCTGAAGTAAAGAAATGTGAGGCAAAGAATTTTTTTTTTCAGTGTAAAAATAGTTCTAACAGTACTACTATTTTGGCTATAAGCATTTTCTGCTGGGAATAACAAGATGACTAAAGGTCACAGAAACAAGGGTGGCTTGGAAAAAATTTATGAATGGTGGTTATCAGTTTAAGTAATCACACATACGCCTGAAGAGATTCCTTCTCCAGACTTTAAAATGGTGTTAAAAAATCTTAGCACTCTTTTTTTTTTTTTTAAGTAGTTTTTGTAAGCTGGAGGGCAGGTGCACTCACCAGAGATGGAGTTGGGGAGGAGAGAGAGAGAGAGAGATCCTGGGATCACAATGTCAAGCCAGCTCCAAAGAGCTGAGAAAACAGAGCTGAGAGTGGCAGCGTGCCATTTCCCACCCCTCTTATGCTTGATTTCCTTTGCTGTCTCATCCTAGATAGCAGGACCCTTTTGCTACACATGATGGAAAAACTCCCACAATGGCAACTGAGTGGTCTAGAAAGTAGGCATAGCTTCAGGCATGGCTTGATCCAGGAGTTCTCCATCTCTCCGCTCCTACTGTTACTGACTTTCTTCTTGGACTTTGTATACTGTTCATGGGACAGAAAAATAGTAACAAACAAGAGGCTGGGTGGCTGGAGGAGGTTTGGGGAGCAGGGAGCTACTTCCCGGTCTCTGATCACCTTTTTGGATCTTCTCAAAGAGAAGAAAAGCATGACACTTATTTTAAGTTGGAAATGGCCTTTGAGAGCATATGGTCCCATCTTATAGGTGAGCAAAGCAAGACCCAGAAATAGTAGGTGACTCACAAGGTCACACAGCTGGTAGTTCTAACTTTCTGATTCCCAGCTCATTTGGCATTATTCTCTGTGCAAATAAAGACAAAGCTTTTTTTAAAAAATGCCTTCAGTGAGGCCATTTGATCTCTGTGAAAGCTCAGGTGTAGTCCAGAGGTGACTACTCTTTACCCTCACCTCATCCTGGAGCCGGGCCAACCTGGGCATCCTTCTGCCTGTGGGGAGCACTGGTGCACACTCACGCCTCCAGAGCTTAGCAGTTTATCCAAGGTGAAGTGAAGACCCAGGAAACAATGGCGTGTGCTTGGAATTGCGTAACCCAGAAGCACACGTTTACTTAGGAAAGTTTGAGTCTGATTGCCAAAGAAGGCAAACCGTCTTAAAATGAAGTGGAGCTATCTTTGGGTAGGATGAAAAACCGCCCATGGGTATATCACATCAGAAACGATGTGCGATTTCTTCCAGTCCCTCAACTCAAAAAAAGATGAACAGATTTAACTGATATATTCTAAAAATAAATAAATAAATAAATAAAATCTGCTCTGAGCTTGAGACCAAGTATAGAAGTTTATGGGAGTTTTGTTTTGGCGGGTGGGAACGGATGGTGGCGGGATGCTGAAGTAAAGAAATGTGAGGCAAAGAATTTTTTTTTTCAGTGTAAAAATAGTTCTAACAGTACTACTATTTTGGCTATAAGCATTTTCTGCTGGGAATAACAAGATGACTAAAGGTCACAGAAACAAGGGTGGCTTGGAAAAAATTTATGAATGGTGGTTATCAGTTTAAGTAATCACACATACGCCTGAAGAGATTCCTTCTCCAGACTTTAAAATGGTGTTAAAAAATCTTAGCACTCTTTTTTTTTTTTTTAAGTAGTTTTTGTAAGCTGGAGGGCAGGTGCACTCACCAGAGATGGAGTTGGGGAGGAGAGAGAGAGAGAGCACCCCTCCAGTGGGGCACGATCACACTGCAATCCCTTCTCTCTCTTCATTTTTCAAGGTTTTTTACCATAGGATGCATTTGCTTGCCAGAGAGAGATGGGGGTGTGTGTGAGAAATCACCCCCCAGGGAGGATGGCCTCACACAATCCCTTTTCCTCCCTTCTCGTGATTTTGGGCACACATGCCTGGCATGTTTCTCAAGCCACTAGGTCTGGGACTCCAACGGTGGTCGGCCATGTGGGTATCCAACGCCTTAACCCCCATGCCACCTGCCACCCCCTCTCCATTTTTTTATCCTGTCAGAATTTGGGGCACACACACACATACACACACACACACGCCTGGCAAACTTCAAGTCTCCAGGTTGGGATTTGAACTGTGTGGTTGTCCAAGTAGGATCCAGCTCCCTTAACCACTAGGTCATGGGACCAACTCAATGCTCTTTTTAAAAACCCATAGTTAAAGTAACAAAGCAAATCAAACCTAGAGCTGGCTCTGCTGGCAGGACTCAGACTTGGAGGTGTAGCATCTGCCTTCCCACGTGGAAGCAAACCTAGTCGGCTTGGTTGCAGGTATTCTCAAGCTCCTCCACAACCCGGTCCAGGGCCCGGTGCCTCACGGGGGGAAGTATCCCTGATTCACATCACAGAGTCATCTCTGGCACCTGAAGACCGCACCCTTTTTCCTTTCTTTGTGGCACATCGGGGCTTTCACTTATGAAACACGGTTTTCTGGATAGAAGTAAATATCCTTTACAGGTCATCTGATATGAAAATAGGCAACTTACTAATTTGGTTGGGAAGTACCTGCTATGGTTGGGATGATGGTTTGTCTCCCAAGCTAGGATGTTTTGGAGTCTGGTGCTGAGAGGTGGTGAGGCCTGGCAGTCTGCGATTTGATCATGGTGATTGCCTCATGAGGCAACAGTCTAGCGGAAAGATTAGTGATGTCTACCAAGACCCAGTGCGTTCTAATTCTTGTGAGAGGAGGTGGGTTCTCATGAGCATAGGTTTTTACAAAAGAATGGGTTGCCTGCCGCAGGGGTCCAGGACTCGAATCACAATCAAAGCCCTTGACCACCATGCCACCTGCTGGCCCCATTTCATTGTGTGTTTTTGTTGTTGTTGCTGTTTTAGTTCTATTTGTCTTTTTCAGAAAAGAAATTTCATGTGTTATTGTGGCACAGAAAGTTAAGGCTTTGACATCAATGATAGTTTTTCAGTCTGCTTAAAATTTTTAGCATGGCTAGCTTATCTTGCCGCTGATACAGAAACACAGTTTTATTGCAGAAGGAATCTTCAAGTTTGAAACATCATCACGGTGTGTGTCTTCTCTTCTTAAAGCTTCAATATTTATCCCACAACAACCCATGATTCAATCCAGGCAGCATTTGTTTGACCCTGATATGAGCAGGAGGCCCTAGTGTGTGCGAAGCCGAATCAGCTGTCAACTTGGCCCTCAGAAGCTTACAAATGTGTGTGTTAGGGCCACGAGCATGGCGGAGGATGGACCGCAAGTTTATGTTGCGCAGATGAGTAACAAGGCAAAGGAACAGTGAGGTGGAAGGACACGAGTTGCTATGGAGGTTCAAAAGAGGCTGGGGTGGTCTTTAGTTGGCTTTAGGAGACTGTTTTCTGGAAGAAGAGCCATGATCATGGGCAAAGTTTGAGAGCTTTGTAGTGACAGATCACACTCAGCCTGTGGCTAACCCCCACAGCAGCTGCAGGAAGGAGCTAGCATCTAGCCCATTACGCAGCAGAGCAGTCGGGGTTCAGAGAGTTCTTGTGACTGGCCTGAGGTCATATGGCCAAGAGAAGGTGGAGCTGAAGCTGACCTCGTTTTCTCTCCCTCCGTGTGGCCTTACGGTGGACATGGGTCTTCGGGGTAGGGAGTATTCTGGTTATTTCGGATTTTGGTAGCTTCAGGGGGACTCACGATTGCATGAACCCAGAGAGGCTAAATTCTACAAGTTCAGGCCTGGGTTTGGCACCGTAGTAGACCTTAAAAAAAAAAAGAGAAGACAAAGTTGAGAACTTACCCCAAGGTTTATAAAATAGGGTGCTCAATGCAAAAAAAAAAAAAAAAAAAAAGAAAAATAAAAAAAAAAAAAAAAAAAAAAGGAAAATAATTTGCAGTAACTGGTAAGCAGATAGAATATTGATTCTCGTTGATTCTCGTCTCCTACCAGCTGTAGTGTTCTTTCCTCTGAGAGAACTGAGTTCTTTTGCTGTTAAAGCAGCCAGTGTCCCAAGTACCAGTTTCAAACAGGTGGGTGGGCTCTGTCCTATTATTACTGTGAAGCCTCAGGTGTGGGCAGCTGTCAGACAGGAACTCCTTCCTAGGAGTCCTAGGCCTTTTCTTCCACCCCTAACCTGGCTCACATCCCACCCATCAGTGGGGGTCATCCCTGGGGCCTTGCTAATCTACACGGAGCCTCCGAGAGGATTAGAAGAAATTGGCCCCTCTGGGCCAGTGCAGCACCAAGCTCACAGAGCTTGCTGGGTCAGGAGTGAGCTGGCACTCAGCCCTCCTTCATCCCCAGCAGGACACAAACTACACACCATAACAAAGGGCAGGCTTTGTTGTCCCTCTCAGCTCTTCCTGGAGATCCAACACCCTGCCAAACAGCTCACTGTGTTTCAGCTGCCCCTGGAGAAATGTTTACCTCATCCCAGCCAAGAAACTAGATCAAGAGTGACCCCTAGAACCTTGAGTTCTGGGCCAGCAGGAGGCATGGTAGTTCTGGTGAACTCCCACATGACTGACCTCAATTTGAGTCCTGAACCTGGCAGCTTGAAAATCACTCTGGGACATATGCATGCATGCTCAAAATCCCAGGATGAGAAGAGATTGTGATGTGGCCATCCCTACCAGGGTGTGTGTGTTTGTGTGTGATGTTTCACTTTCCCTCTCACTGTAGTTCCCTGTGTTCCCACTCTGGCAAACACACGTGTCCTATGGTAAAAACCTTACAAAAAAATGGCAACAGTGAAAAAAATTCAAGTCCTGGTGACTACTCAAGGCAGTGCTTTTGGAGAAGTTGGAGAGGAGAAGGTGGTAACCAAGGAGATGGAAAACAAGCCTTACTCCCAGAGCCGTGTTTCACCTGCACAAAAATCACAGCTCAGCCAGTTGGCAATAAATCACACTAGGGTGAGAGAACCTGAACAAAATTTATTCCTGACATGGTCACTAAACACACCCTAGACAAATGCTGCTCAGATAAATTATCGGAAGCAGATGAGACGCACAAGAAAATATCAAATATCAACTCTGGCCACCTTAAGCAATCTGAACTGCAGCTGCTGTATGTTCTAGAAAAAAGCAGTTTTCTCTAGACTCCTCCCCTGGGACAACCTTTCTCCACACCACAGGTAGGTCTCTCTTTATTAGCAGGGATGTTCCCAAGAAGTTGTAAATAATTTGAATTCTAGTGGAACTAAATCACGCATGATGTATTCGAGGAGACCTCAGTCATTTGTACATCATAGGGAAGGCTCTTCAGCTTGGAGGGATTCTTATCAACTCCTGGAGACTGTAAGTAAGCTCCAAAAGTCCCTACTTTTGAGGGAAATTATTGACAAAACATTTTTCTGAAACTAGGATCCCAAGGATCTGCTTAATTAATACTCAGAAGGTTCTACAATCTAAAATGTTTCAGAACCTGGAAACCATTGTTTTGACAAGGTTGGAGTTGGAGCATTGGTGAACGCCTGTTCCCTAAAACACAGAA
>NW_006159949.1:1121991-1133805 GCF_000334495.1 Tupaia belangeri chinensis
TCTTTATATTGCCTCTTGCCATGAAATAAGCTTTGGTCAGGAGACTCCCTTATTCTTGGGACTTAGCAAGCTAGCAAACTTTTTTGTGTGTAAATTTGTAAAGATTGGGAATGCCAGATTCAAAGCAGACTTCGTCTCCTATTTCCAAGCTACATTCACGACATAGGGCTATACCACTCAGACTCTTTGGGTGCCTCAGAACCAGTTCATATGAGAGGCCTCCATAAAAGTTCATGGGAAAAGGTGCCTTATAAAAAAAAACATTCACAGGGCCAGAAGGTGTGTGTGTGTGTGTGTGTGTGTATGTGTGTGTGTGTGGTCAAATTAAAAATAAATGAATAAAATAAATAAATAATTATTAAAAAAAAAAGAAAAACCATGCACAGATTTCAAAATATTTTTGCACCAAAATAAACTTATAATTTAATTCCACTTTCCACTAACTTTTTGAAGTCTTGTATTATGGCCTAGGTTTCTTAGAAGGGCACAGCCTAGGGTCATGCTGAGCATCCATTTTCAGGCTCCAGCTGTACTGCTCACCTTGGCCCATTCTCTGAGGCGGGGTCACAAGCCCCAGGTCCCTTTAGTCCCCATTTTTTGTTTCTTTCATGCAAGGAATGGCATATTCAGCAATGCCAAAGGAGTTTCCCCCGTTGCCAGCATCTTTGCTGGGAGTTGTCATTAAATGCTGATGGGCTGTCGGGTTTTGGCATGACAGAGAATCCTAAAGACAATTAACTGGGCAAAAAAGTTAAGGCTGATACTGTTAGGTAATCTCAAGTGGAGAATGAGGGAAGTAGATGGTTTCTCTACAGGCAGCTCCATGACTTCTGGATGAGAGCCACTTGCCTGGTTACTGAAAATTCAGGTTTCTTGTTTCAGGCCTGGGTTTGGCACTGTAGTAGACCTTAAAAAAAAAGAGAAGACAAAGTTGAGAACTTACCCCAAGGTTTATAAAATAAGGTGCTCAATGCAAAAAAAAAAAAAAAGGAAAAAAATTTGCAGTAACTGGGCAGACAAAAAAATTGCAGTAACTGGTAAGCAGATAGAATATTGATTCTCATCTCCTACCAGCTGTAGTGTTCTTTCCTCTGAGAGAACTGAGTTCTTTTGCTGTTAAAGCAGCCAGTGTCCCAAGTGCCTTTGGCCAAGTGCTTGTCAGTGAGCTTTGTCCAAGTCATGATCCTGGGGGCCTGGGAGTGAGGAGAGGAAGAATCTTACAGCCCCAGGCCCTGCAGGGATAGTTGGGCTTCCTTCCTAACCCCTCTCAACAGAAAGCTGAGGCTCCTACATATTTCTAGGTTCTGAGGGGGAGCCACAGGGTGAGGACTGGCTTCTAACACCCAACTGTGAAGGTCGGTTATGAATGAATGACGAGTGGACTGCCTTCTTTCTCTTAGGCACCTCGAAAACATTTTCACTGCCGTCCCTCCTCTCCATTCCTGACCTGCTGTGTCTGCAAAGTGACTCTTAAGTAAGTGATTAGTCCTCTCCACCCCAGCTTCCACTTGAAGTAAACACTGCTCAGGAAACTACACCTAATGTTTAATTATCCAAAAACTCAGAAAGCAAATTTGACTTCGCTAACCAGGCTCCACTGGTGTCTTTTTTTTTTTGGAGAGATTTTCACTGTAGGGCGCGTGCGCTCGCCAGACAGACAGAGAGAGACATAGAGACAGAAAGTGAGAAATCACCCCGCAGGGGGGATGGTCACACCGCAATCCCTTCTCCTCCATTCTCCTCTCGGGATCTTGGGCACGCACACACACGCGCCCGGCGTGAGTTTTAAGCCACCGGGTCCGGGACATGAACCGCGGTCGACTACGTGGGAGTCCAGCGACATAGCCATTACGCTAACTGCTGGTTCCCTCCACTGGTGTCTTTTAAACAACCCCACGACATAAAGCATTTCCCTTGCCAATGCACATGGTATACTGTTTTATTTTTGATGATTTCAGAGATTTAAAAATGTCAAAAAGATTCTGGCTGTAAATGTCCCCACAGTGATTTTGTTATTTTGGAGAGAAAAGAAAGCAAGCTTCACCACCACCCCTTCCAGAGTCGTCCAAGCTTGTGGGCCCCAGCCCCTCCTTTCACAGCCCCTTCCTACCACACCCCCATCCTATTCATATTCCGATCTTCAACACACTTGAAAAGATGTTATTTCAAATGTTCCTACTAAAGAGAAAATCTTCCTTGTGTTTATAGTGCCTGCTGTCAAAGGACTTATTCTGCATTTGTGGCCGCTGGCTGCAGATGTGGGGATACAGGCAAGAGAATCATACACGATGTGGCAGAGATGGAGGGGCCTGGGCTTCATGGGCCGCCTCCTGACACAGCCCAGAGCGGGCCTGTCTCAGGCCTTCTGACTCTTAGGGAAGAGAGGAAAGGGTTCTAGCCCCTTGGCTACCCAGCCTTCCTGGAGTAGACTCTGTGCTTACCTGTGGGCAGCAATAAACCTAGATACAATAATTCACTCAGGGGCCAATCAGTGGCATGGTAGAGGTAGCTGGATCCTATATGGCTGACTATGCAATTCAACCTGTAGATTGAAAAACACACCAGGCACCTGTACATGTGTGCCCAAAATCCCAAGAGAAAAATGGAAGAGAAGGGATTGAGGTGTGACCATCACTTCTGGGGTGTGTGTGTGGGTGTGTGTGGGTGTGTGGGGGTGTGTGTGTGGTGCTTTTTCTCTCTCTTTTTTCTGGCAAGTGTAAGTGCCCTAGAGCAAATTAAAAAAATATATATATCACTCAGGCCTTCCTAATGTGAAATTGATGATCAGGTCATCCAAGTTAAGACAAAGGTTCTCTTACAGGTAGTGCGTAGGAGTTGGTTTGCCAAGCAAATTAAATACCAGGAATTGATGGAGAACTTTAAAACCAGTCTGAGAAGACTAACTCAATCATTCTTTGACAAGTATTTATTATTGACCTACTGTGTGTTAGTTTGTTACAGAGAGACTCAACTTGTCGGGGGTTCTACCTAGAGTGTGAGAGTCATTGGCTTCATGTAAGAAAGAATTCAAGACTGAGCCTTTGAGGGAGAATGAAAACAGGTTTATTAAGGAAAGTGTTCAGAGCAGAGCACCTCAGAGGTGAGAGAAGCTGAGTGAACAGTTTTGTTCCTTCCTCTGAGAGGAGGGAGAGAACTGTGAGGTGACAGGAAGGATAGAAGGGCTATCCCATAGAAGGGCTATCCCATAGGCAGGACAGCCTCAAACTTCAGAGGGTGTCTGGCTTATATGGCTTGGCTTAATGCCTTACTTTTGGGGCAGTTTGTTCCGGACTTTTCTGGGAAAGGGGCAGTGGTTTTCCTGGAACCACTGTCTCTTCCATTTTCAGGTCTTCTTAGGGTAGTTCTGGTCATTGTCATGGTTATTCCAAACTGTCCTGGTGTGGGTGCGAGTGTCATCTAGCGTGGTAAGACAGTGAGGGTTTAATGGGTTTGAAGGTTAGATAACCGTCGTTCCAGGTGCCATCTTCATTCCAACTGGTTCAGACTCAGTCTCTCAGCCATTTGTCTGTCAGATTTCATTGTTTTATTGTAGGTGCTTGGCTGCCCCTCACCTTAGTCCCCTCCTGTCTCAAGTTGGTGAGATTAGCAACCCATATCCTTGTTCTGAAGGAGTAAAGCAGCAGGTAAACACCACATGAATGCTTAAATGCTAAATGAGAGTAAGTATGAGATGCTAAGCAAGTGGGTGGAAGGGGTGCTTAGATCAGACTTGGGAAATTAGGTATCTATCAATAGGATGTCTTCCTGGTGGAAGCCATGTTGAAACAGTCCTGAAAGATGTAAAGAAGTCATTCAGAAAAACCATGGTGTCACATGAAAAATAGGTGGGACTGCCTAGAAAGGATGTGGAGACCACTGCAGGACTCTGAGAAGAGGTGGTGTGGCCTGATTTAGGGAGGTAACAGTGGGATGAGATGGATGGAGTGTAGGTTGAGAAAGAGGAAGAGCCAAGAGCTCACAGGGAGGCCCAAGTTTCTGTGTGATGCCACTGAGTATATGGTGGACTATTCACTGACAGAGATCCCTCAGGAAAAGGAGGAGGAAGAGGAGAAGTTAGGGAGCAGCTGAGCAATGGATTTTTCAGAAGGGGCTTTAAGTGCAGTGATAGACCAACACTTGAATTCAGTTTTGACTAGCTAGAGGAGCTTCTGTAACCTAGAGAGGAGAGGTCCAGCAGATACCTGGGAGGGACCACATAGGGGAATCTGACTGGAGGTGAGGCCTAGGGTGTTCTCAGGTAGTCTGTAAACTTGAGTGAGATTACAGACCTGTCTAAGTACTGTAGCAGCATCCTTAACAATCAAGAATGTGGTGCTAACAACAGATAACAGCAGGCCTCATTTGCATATTAACAACTAAATGTACTAATTACAAATCAGCTTTATCTATTCATTAAAACAAGCCCAGGAGGCCCTTTTACGTGGAAAGGCTTTCCTAGCATTTAGTTAAATTACTGTGTGTGCACCTGGAAGTAATAACAGCCACTTGTCTTATGTGCCATTGTATAAATCAGACTGGCAAAAGAGAGGCTTTGGTGGATTTAAAACCAAAGACGGGATTGGATTTTGTGTCCTTGGAAAGCCAAGGCGTGCAGTGGGTAAGAGTAATTTCCAGTGTAATGAAAAAGAAAATCCCAAATCATTCTAGCTTCTAAAAGCAAGCAAGAAAGAAAAAGTTTCATCTAGCTTCTTCTACCTGAGGAAGGGTGAAGGGGCTTTCCAGCCCAAGAGCGGAAGGCGTACCATGAAAGGGGGTTGGGGGTTCAGTTGGAGCAGTTGGAATAGTCACATGAAAAGAACAAGCAAATGGACAGCTACTAAGTCCCAAAGAAATTGTGAGTGAAGAGAGAGAAAATGTCAGTCCAGTAACCAAGGGGCTCAGCTGTGCTGCAGACACTGCGCCCGCCATGATCCAGTGGGACGCAGTGGTGTCACTCTACTGAGAAACTCAGAGCCACTGTGGACACAGGGAGGCACGGGGTGGTCTTCCACAGTAAGCCTAAAACTGAAAAAACAAACAAACAAAAAGCATCCCAAGTATGCTGTTGACAACTATGGAGGTAAATATTGGAAGAAAATGTCTGAGGAAAGAGATTTGGTAGGAGACGGATTGGGCAGGGAGAGCTGTTTTCCATTGCACTTGTGGTGGTGGTTGACTTTTTTAACCGCTGTGCATGTGCTACTTTGATAAAAGATAAAAATACAGCCTCTGGAGACATGACCAGCTTGGTCTACATTGCTAAGCAAAGGCATGAACAAATAATGTCTCCAATCTCCTAACTTGCTAAAATAGAATCGCAGCAGGCGCGGGTTTGACCATCCAAGATGCGCTTAGCCCTGAGCACGTGTTGCTGGGACGAAGGCGGCCTCGATCTCAAATACAGTCCCAAGCTGGCACTCTCCTAGCTCAACATCCCCAACATTCCCATCATTTACCTGAGAAAATTCACGTTCTCAGAGCCCCTATAATACGGGCCTCCCAACTTCTCCACTTTTGTTGTTATTTATTCCATCAGTGAGAGAGACAAAGACAGAGAGCACCCCGAAGGGATCTTGATGTTGCGACCCACCACCAGCCTCAGCCACCCCAGGATCACGGCAAGCCTTTGCATACCATGCTCAGAGAGGTCTTCAGACTAGAACAGGGAACCTTCCCATGTGAGGTTGCCTCTCAGAGCGTCACATTGTAACTGCTGCACCACCTTCTAGCCTCATCGCCACATCTTTCTTCCTCCCCTCCTTTCTTTGTCATTTTTTCTTTCTTTCTTCTTATTCTCTCTCTTTTTTCTTTCTTTCTTATCTTTTTTATCATAGGGCATGTGTGCTTGCCAGAGACACAGACAGTGAGACAGAAAGTGAGAAATCACCTGTCGGGGTGATGACCACACCACAATCCCTTCTCCATTCTTTTTCCAGAATTTTGGACATGCATGCACATGTGCCTGGCATGAGTTTCAAGCTGCCAGATCCGAGACTTGAACTGTGGTTAGCTATGTGGAAGTCCAGTGCCTTAATCACCCATACCGCCTCACCTGTTGGGACCTTGTTTTTTTTTTGTTTTTTTTTTTGAGAGGTTTTTGCTATAGGGTGTGTGCACTTGCCAGAAAGACAGAGACAGAGAGATAGAAGGCAAGAAATCACCCCCCAGGAGGGATGGCCATGCCGCAATCCCTTCTCCTCCATTATCTTCTCTGGATCTTGGGCACACACCATGCGCACCAGGTGTGAGTTTAAGCCACCGGGTCCAGGACTCAAACTGTGGTCGACTGCATGGGAGTCCAGTAACATAGCCTTACACCAACTGCTGGTCCTACCTGCTGGCCCCTTTTTTTCTTTTTAATTGGCCAGAGAGCAGGTGTACTCACGAGAGAGTGACAAGGGTGATCTATTAGGGGATGCTCCTCTCCCCTAATAGAGTGTGGTCACATCATAGTCTTCTCTTCTCCATTTCTCTACCCTATTGCACATGTGTGTGTGTGTGCACCTCCAGCTCTCTCAATCTCTGGGTCACAAGGCTGCCCTTATCTCTACTTCTTAACATCTCTTTCCTCGTACTTGCAGATCCAGCCACTCTGAGGGGATTGTAGCACTGAAATGCACACACACACACACACACTCACACACACACACACTCCAAATGCAGACACCCTGGATTGTCCTTCCACCACCTGTGACCTGACTACCCCCTGCCTCTTGCTCGCTCCCCTTACCCCCTAGTCCAGACTCTTCTTTCTTCTTTATCAGAAAGCCTTTCTAAGCCCTCAGCCAGCCCTCCTGTGGGCCTCTAGCAATCCCTGTGCTCTCCCTGAGATCGTCTGTTGTCCCTTCCGAGCCCCTCAAAGCAGGCGCTGTGCCCAGTGCAGGCTGCAAGGTGAGCATGTCTACTCAGCAGTAGCTCAGGGATGAGAGCAAAGCTTTTACTTAGTCCTTCCCTCCTTCCAGTTCCCATCTACCTACATGGCCCCAGTCCTGACCAGCCCAGACTCAACCTCTGCTTCTCCCTTCTGCTGCAGGAAAGAGACAGAATCCAGCTCTGACAGAGAATGAAGAAATGAAGAGTCAGACAAGGCTCAAAAAAGACAGAGGGAAAGGCCTGGGATATTAGGATTTGTCATGCCTTTTTTTTTTTTTTTTCCAAATGCAGACACCAACCTATAGCCCAAAGGAGAGCTGGCAGGCCTGGCTTTGCTTTCTCCCAGCTCCGGGGAAGGGGTGTGTGTGTGTCTCTCACTTAAAAGCCCATGTGGTCCTGAGCCAAAGGAGCTCAGTCCTTCCAAGAAGGAGTAAATCTCATACTGCACTCATCCAACACCTCCTGATGGACAAGCTCAGATTTTGCTTCCTGAAAGATGAAGGCCAGAGATGGGGGCCAGCCAGACATAGTGGTCAAGGCAGCTGGTTCCCACATCGCCAACTGCCCATTTGAGTCCTGGACATGGCAGCTTGAAAAACATGCCAGGTGCATGTGTGTGCTCCAAATCTTGAGAGGACACATGAAAGAGAAGGGAGAGCAACTAGGCTGTCCTCCCTATGGGGTACTCTCACTTTCTCCCTCTCCCTCTCTTGGTGAGTGCACATACCCTACGGCAAACTTAAAAATGAATAAATAAATAAATACATAAATAAATAAATAAATAAAACACCCCCCCCCAACCCAAAGAAACAAGAAAACAACAACAGATGAGTTCTGTCCTCCCCTCCCCTCTGACCTTAGCTGGACCTGAGAGAGGACAGGGACAAGACTCAGTAGCAGTTAGCAGGCACCGGAGGAAGCGCCTAGAGGCATGACAGGCCAGATGCTGCTGCTAATAGATACATGACAATGAGAGCCAACGTGTTGAGTCCCGACTTTGCGCCAGGCATGGTGCTCAATGCTTTCCATACATCACCTCACTGACTCCATTAGCAATCCTGGGGGGGGGTGGTGATGCTGCCTTTGTGTTTGGCAGATGTGGATCCTGACACCTGCAGCTGGTCAGGTGTAGACCGGTCTTGAAAGAGTATAAATGTCTAACCATGATATTATGGACCAGGTTGGCAAGAGAGTGGAGTGAAGAAGAGAAAAGTGGTGATAGAATTTTTAAATGTTGGGACCAGCAGATGGTGTAATGGTTACATCACTGGACTCCCAAGTAGTTGACCATGGTTCAAGTTCCGGACCTGACGGCCTAAAGCCCATGCCAGGTGCATGTACGTGCATGTGTAAAATCCTTAGAGGAGAATGGAGAAGGGATTGTGGTATGGCCATCCACCCGGTGTGATGTCTCACTTTCTTTCTGTCTTGCTCTGTCTCTCTGACTAGTGCATTCAACCTACAGGAAAAATTTCTCTCTAAAAAAAAGAGAGAGAATTTTAAAATGTTTATATGGCTCGGGGAAACTCAGCACACTTTGGAACATGAAATGGTAAGAGATATTGAGCCCTTGTGTGTGATTTGGCCCAACCCTCCCCTTTTCTTACCTCTCAACCAGGAGTCAAGGTACTGCAGGGAGACTGGGGTCATTTTTGCTTTCCTAGTTCCTAAGTTGAGCCAACTGTAAACAGGCAAGTGCTTTAAATAATGTTCCCTGAGGTGCGGTGTTAATCTGCATCTCGTCTAGACTTTCTAATGCCCCGGCAGGAGCGCCCGAATCTTATCAGTGTCTATATTTTTGACAAGTAATAAGCTCACACTTATCTAGGCTGACGGCTCCCAATGCCTTCCGCAGCTAGTTAGTAATTTCAGATGTTGTGGGAGGGAGTTCTCAGTGGAAGAATCACACTTTCAATCCAAAATTAAAGCTCAATTTGGTTTAATTGTCCTTGATTTTATCAGTCACATAAAATGGCTGATTCCACATGCAAAAATAAATAAATAGTTGCACAGCTTTGAAATCCCTTCTTCTCGGGGACAGATCCCATCAAGTTCTTTGCTGTCTCTCATGCTATTTTCATCGACCAAACAGTGCTGATCTTTCTCTAGCCTTTTCTATTTTCTCTCCCTTCTCTGCACTTCCCCCAGCCCTTACCAAAAAAAGAAAAGCATAGTGTCTCTCTGTGTGTCTATCTCCTCTGTCTGTGTCTTGTATAATTTTAGAATGGAAGTTCCTTAAGAGCAAGAATAGTTTCTTCATAAGATGATGACACCCGGAAATCTGGAAATGACTGTTTAAATGGTAAATTCGAATAAAGAAAATAATAAAAGTGGCTGTTTATTTCTCTAGAAATAACTTTGCAAAAATTCAGCAATGGAGAACATATTTAGGGCCTAGAGGGAAGAGACCAAGAGACTGGTCAGGTTGGTGGTGGAAATGCTTTCCAAGAACAACCGAAGATGTACCTTCAAGATGCCAGCCCTGGATACTAGAAGACCTGAGGTCTAGCCTGCCTCTGCCTCCAATAAGCTATGTGGATTGGGGCAAGTCCCTTCATCTCTTTGGTGTTCAGGTTCCTAAGCAGGAAAGTGACGAGCCATGGCATGGTTGAAATGCACCCCAGTGGTGGCTGCAGAGGGGAGGAGGGAGGAGGCTGGCGGCACCCCAGAGCAGATGCAGGAGGCCTGTGTGCAGCAATGGCAGGAAGGATAGAGAGGAGCTGTGTTATCTGAGAGGACTTTGGGAAGTAGAGTCTCTAGGACCTGGCACCCAGAAGACATGGAGTGAGAGACGAGTCTGCAGAGGTGTTCTGTTCTGCCCTGGGGACCCAAGACGGTGTGGACAACATGGATCAGGATGTTTACTGGAGAAGGTGGTGAGGATTTACTATCTCTGGTGGTTTTGAGACACGTCCACAAATTCTTTAACACTGTTCCCATGAAGTGGTGTCTAGCGCTCTTCTTGAATATGAAGGGACCTGCCTTAGTGACTAGCTTCTAGAGAGTACTATACAACAAAAGTAACTCTGGGTGACTTTTTAAAGACCAGGTCATAGATGACAGCACGATTTCTCTGAGTTTCTTCCTGGGACTCTCACCTTTGGCACCTGGTCACTAGGCTGTGAGAAGTCACGGCCATGTGGGAAGGCTATAGGCAGAGATTCCATTTCAGATTCTAACATGCGAGTTAGAAAGTCTTTGTGATGTCTCCAGTCCCAGCCACTGTGTGTCCTCAGCCTCACAAAGGTTTAAGTGAGACTCAAAATGGTTGAGCCAACCGCCGGAACCATGGGAAATAACAGCGGTCCATGACTGAGGTGGTGCTGAGTTATCATATTTGGGTAGTCTCTGATGCAGTTAGAGGTATGCAGAACACGTGGGAAGGGTGCTGAGTCATCCCAGGTCCTGGCAAAGAGCACATGGGACATCCAGAGGAGTGAAAGGAAGAAGTTTGAAGGCAGGGGTATTTGCAGCGGCATGGGCAGGGTTAGGAGAACCAGCGAGGAATGGTAAAACACCTGGACAACACCAGGGATAGCCATTCCTGTTTCTAGGCCTAAAGGGACAAAGAGGAGTGTGAGCTAGATCCTGGCCATCCCCACAGACAAAGAAAAGGAACCTGGGAAAATGAGGGTCTGTCAGAATCTCTGCAACACCCCAAAGGGGATGAGAAAGGGAGGCTCATAAATACCCTACTCTCTCCTCCCACCTTGGGACCTCCTGCTCATGTGTCCCATGTGCTGAGCTCAGTGGAAGGTCCAGTTGCCCAGCACCCCTTGGAGAATGACCTGGTGGTAGTGAGTGGAAATAGCGTAAGTGAACAGAGGGTAAAGAGTGGGAGTAGGTGGGAAGCGGAAAATGCAGAATTTCAGGACAAAGTGAACCATAGGGGCCTGTAAGCACAAAGGAGAAGGTGAGCTTGCACAGGCTGGAGAACCAGGCAGGAAGAAACTGCAAAGCCCACAAACCCAGCAAAGGAGGAATTTGAAGGGGAAGCAAAGGCCAGGACTGCCACACCGACTAGGGTAAGTCCTACGTTTGCATACAATTGGGCCCCTCCTGGACTCTGAGGAACAGAGCCTGGGGAGGGGACTGGGTAGAAAGATGCCCCAGCAGGTAGATCTGTCTCTCACCATGACTGCCCTGTATGCTTGTCTTGCTCTGCCTTCGGATGCTTGGCTTTTTGAGATCAAGGACAAGTATGTATTTCTTGTGTCTCTTGGATCGTGCACACACGAACTGGGTGCTACCCGACTGCCAGCTTGGGAGGGTGGAGTTCAGAGAGCCCCAAGTGGAATCCGCCTGATGGTCATTTTTCCCAATCAGCTGGGTGGGTAGGGAAGCTAGGCCAACCCCTTATCTCAGCCCGCATTGGCTGAAAAACTTCTCAGAGCATGTATCTTGCTTCACATTGGGGTCTTGGAGGACAAGAGTAGCTGGCTCCTGTGTGGGGCAGCGCCATGGCCTGCTTTGCTCCCATGCCCCAAGCATGCTGGGAAAGCGGTCACTGGCTCAAGTTTTAAGCACAAACAGTGATGACTTCAGGGAGGGGAGGTGCCTAAAAGTTCATTATAGGCTCCTGTTTATAGACTTGGAAGGGGCATCTTTCTCTGACTTGTGAGCAGCCCTAAAGACTCAGTGATGAAGGAGGACATTCTGGACACAAGAGTTCAGATCAGGATCATTAGGGATGCGTCTGCCATCTCCGTATGTCAGGGCCCAGACCCTGTGGGGAGCAGGCCTGTCTGGAAGAATGTTCTACAATGGTAGAAATGTTTTTCTGCACCGTCTCATACAGCAGCCACCAGCACATGTATTAGCAAGCAAGCATCTGAAACGTGGCTGGTGCAACTGAAATTTTGAATGTTAACTTCTGTGTTTTTTTTTTTTTTTTTTGGGAGGTTTTTGCTATAGGGCCCCTGCCCTCCCCAGACAGAGAGA
>NW_006159949.1:1134102-1163766 GCF_000334495.1 Tupaia belangeri chinensis
GCGAGAAATCCCCCCCCCCCACCAAGTGGGGATGGCCATGCCGCAATCCCTTCTCCTCTATTCTCTCGGGATCCTGGGCACACATGCACACGCGCCCGGCGTGAGTTTAAGCCACCGGGTCTGGGACGTGAACCGTGGTCGACTACGTGGGAGTCCAGCAACATAGCCATTATGCTAACTGCTGGTCCCACTTCTGTGTTATTTTAATTACATTTGCATGTGCAGAGCCACATGTAACTAGTGGCGATTGTGGTCCTGGACAGTGGAGGTAGAGACTGAGTCTGGAAGGGCCAGTGGTTGGGCCTGTCTCCCCCGGGTGTTCTGAGAAGAAATCTAGCTGCCCTTTTAAAGAGCATGCCAAGGCACTTAAGAAGCTTAGACAGGGGCCAGGAGGTGGTGTGGTGATTAAGGGGCTGAATTCCTACATGGTTGCCCACAGCTTGAGTCCTGGTGACTTGAAAATCAGGCCAGGTGCATGCCCAAAATCCCAGGAGGAGAATGGAGAAGGGACTGCAGTGTGCCAAACCACCCCTCACCCCACCTCCAGGGAGGTGATTTCTCACTTTCCCTCTCACTGTCTCTCACCTGCAAGTGCAGGTACCCCATGGCAAAACAAAACAAAACACATAAACAAAGGGTTAGACAGCATCTGACTCAAGCACTTCAGGCACTTTCTTTACAGAGGAAGCTGGGTCCCAGCAGGCCTCATGATATGCTTGGGAGGATTGAGGGAGTGGGCAGGAGCAGATTAACAGGGAAGATTCTTTCTGTCTCCCACAATGCAGTAAGCATGATGAGGTGAAAAGGGGGGAAGGTTCAGGGCCAGTAAGACAGGGCAGAAACTTGGAAAAGGGATAAATGGAGGAGAAAGGAAAAGGAAACAGAGGCCCCACTAGAAGGCCTCTGCTACACTCTGGTTTAGCCCTTCAAAGGATTGCCAACCCAGCTCACCTGTTGGCTCAGAGCCAGGAACTTGTTCCTCAAAGAGCGAGCCAAGGATGGAAGGTTCACTGAAAGAAGTTGGGAGAGGAGCTGTGCCACCTGCAGAACTCCCAGGTGAGCTAGGGAGAGAAGAGTGGGTGCTGCCCAGAGCCCGCTGTAGCTCCTTCTCTGCACCCTGCATGCTTCTCAGGGTCCTTGGGCTAGCACCCCAGAACCACTGACCTCGGGCTCAGGGCCTGGAAGCAGGTCTCAGACCCCTGGCCGGCTGCCATCCCCTGCCAGGCTGGTATTCTGGGGCATGCTACTCAGCAGCTGGGAAGGGAAGGGGCTCTGGCTGGCACTTCGACTTAATGGTGCTATTCCTGATCCTGCCGGGATGGGGAGAGATGCCACAGCGCCAGCAAACACAGATTGCCATGAGTCACTTTTTAAATAAGACAGCAGTGGTAGCTGGTTAATAATGACCTTGAAGCTGAGTGGTCCATATTTTTGTATTCGGCTGAAGGGTTTTTCCTAGACTATCTTCTTTCTTGGGAGAGACCCTGTTTTTGCACCAGCTGAGGTGGAGACACAGCTGTCAGCATGGGTGAGAGCACGTCCTTTTTCTGCATCCCTCAGTCAGGGCCAGTGCCAAGGAGGAGCCGGCCTTACCTATATGACACCCCAGACTGTAAGACTGTGGGTTCCCTTGCAGCTGCTCAAGGCTGTATGTTCCCCCACCACTCACCCTATGGATGCTCCCTCTCTGCCTCTTTCGTACACTCACCCGCCACTCACAGGTTCAATAACTCTTTTTAGGAATTTTTTGTGGCACATGGTTCCAACAAAGGGGAAGATGGGAAGACTGGCTTCCACGAGTCATTATGTCACTGCATGGTGGGTCTGTGAGGAGAGGATGGCCAACACACAGAGGATGTCAAGGAGGAGGTGACATGTCCAGCTCAGCACGAAGGGCTGTAGGGACAGGCCCAGCCTCCCTCAAGGCTGTTGGGAAAAACCCAGTTGCATTTATAGCGTTGGAAGGAGGCTCATTTCATGGGTAAGTCACTGAGAACAAGAATAGCAAGTGGGTGGGGGGATCTACTGGGCTTGGTTTATTTTGTGTGAAAGTTCTCCAGTTTCCTGGGTTAATACCTTCATCCTTAGGGTTCGATCACTAGAAGTCCATTTTGTAGCCGATATGCCCCAACGGAATCTCTTCTAATGAGGCATGTGCCTGCACTTTTTCTTTTTTCTTTCTTTTTGTTTTTCCTCACTGGGTATGTGTGCTCATAAAGAGACAAAGACAGTGAAAGGGAAAGTGAGAAATCAACCCACCCATCTGTGGGAGGGGGCGTTGGCCATGCTGCTATTCCTTCTCCTCCATTCTCCTCCTGGGATTTTTTTTTTTCCAATTTGACAGTTCTTTCTTTTTTATTGTAATTTCTTTTTTTCTTCTTTATTATTATTATTATCATCATCATAATCTTCTTTATATTACATTGGGTTACATATAATTTTACGTGTATTACATTGCTTTTTCAAAAGGGAATGCCATGCACGTCAGTCAATACAGAGACATTAATCTCCCCACTTCATCATTCAATATCTTTTCTATGTTTTTTCCAATCATCATTATTATTATACTAATTGTTTTTTAAAACAGTTAATCACTATTTCTCATTTTGCTTGTAAAAAGACTTTACCCATCATGAAATACTTCTCAGACCAATCCAGATGAGAATACTATACATGTCATCAAAATTCCAGGGTCTTGTTATTTTTTATGGCTGAGTAGTATTCCATAGAGTATATATACCACACTTTTCCAATCCATTCATCAGTTTGTGGACATTTAGGTTGGTTCCATGTCTTGGCAATTGTGAATAATGCTGCAATAAACATGGATGTGCAAGCACTTTTCTGACTGAGCGTTCTCCTGTCTTTTGGGTAAATACCCAGAAGTGGGATTGCTGGATCAAATGGTAGTTCTATTTGTAGATCTTTGAGGAACCTCCATATTGTTCTCCACAGTGGTTGAACTAGTTTACATTCCCACCAACAGTGTAGGAGGGTTCCCTTTTCACCACATCCCCGCCAACACTTATCACTTTTTATATTCTTAATCTTTGCCATTCTGACAGGGGTTAGGTGGTATCTCATTGTGGTTTTTATCTGCATTTCCCTTATGATGAGGGATGTCGAGCATTTCCTCATATGCTTTTTGGCTGTTCGTATGTCTTCCTTAGAGAGACTTTTGTTCAGCTCACTTTCCCATCTTTTAATCGGGTTAATCATTTTTTTTCGCATAAGGCACTTGAGTTCCCTATGTATTCTCGTTATCAGTCCCTTGTCTGAGGCATATTTAACAAAAATATTTTCCCATTCTGAGGGTTGTCGGTTCACACTTGTTACTGTGTCCTTTGCTGTGCAGAAACTTCTTAGTCTAATATAGTCCCACTTGTCTATTTTAGGGATTATTGCCTGTGCTTTGGGAGTCTTATTTAAGAAGTCTTTGCCTACTCCAATGTCTCCCAGAGTTTCCCCAGCATTTTCCACAAGTAGTTTTATTGTCTGAGGTCTTAGGTTCAGATCTTTGATCCATTTTGAGTTGACTGTTGTTAATGGTGAAAGATGGGGGTTCAGTTTCATCTTTCTGCAGGTGGATACCCAGTTTTTCCAGCACCATTTACTAAAGAGGTTTTCCTTTTCCCAATGGATTGACTGATATCCTTTGTCAAAGATCAGTTGGCTATAAGCTTTGGGAGTTATTTCTGGGGTCTCTATTCTCTTCCATTGGTCCACATGTCTGTTTTTATGCCAATACCATGCTGTTTTGATGACCACAGCTTTATAGTATATCTTGGGATCAGGGAGTGATATGCCTCCTACTCCATTCTTCTTACGCAGGATTGCTTTTGCAATACGAGGTCTTTTATGGTTCCAGACAAATTCTATAATTGTCTTTTCTAGATCTCTGAAGAATATCTCTGGTATTTTGATTGGAATTGCATTAAACATGTAGATTAATTTGGGTAGAATTGCCATTTTGATTATGTTAATTCTACCAATCCAGGAGCATGGGATGTCCTTCCACTTTTTTATGTCACTTTCAATGTCTTTTTTAAGATTCTCGTAGTTTTCTTTATAAAGGTCTTTGACTTTCTTAGTTAGGTTTATCCCTAGATATCTTATACATCTTGTGGCTATGGTGAAAGGGATTCCTTTCTTCAGCTCTGCTTCATTCAACTTGTTGTTCATAAATAGAAATGCTATAGATTTTTGGATATTGATTTTGTATCCTGCCACCTTACTGTATTCACTTATTACTTCAAGCAGTTTTTTCATGGATACCTTTGGGTCTTCTAAGTATACCATCATGTCATCTGCAAATAAAGATATTTTCAACTCTTCTTTGCCTATTCGAATGCCTTTAATACTGTTCTCTTCTCTGATTGCAATAGCTAAGACTTCCAGTACTATATTAAAGAGCAGTGGAGAAAGTGGGCAGCCTTGCCTAGTACCTGTTTTCAGAGGAAAAGCTTTCAGCTTTTCCCCATTCAGTATAATATTAGCTGTAGGTTTTTCATAGATTGCTTTTATTGTGTTCAGAAATGACCCTTCTATACCAATCTTACTGAGAGTCTTAATCATAAAAGGATGTTGTATTTTATCAAACGCTTTCTCCGCATCAATTGAGATGATCATATGGTTTTTATCTTTCTTTCTGTTAATGTGGTGTATTACATTTATGGTCTTGCGTATATTGAACCACCCTTGCATCCCTGGTATAAAGCCTACCTGGTCGTGATGAATGATCTTTGTTATATGTTGTTGGATACGATTTGCGAGTATCTTGTTGAGAATTTTCGCATCTATATTCATCAATGATATTGGTCTGTAGTTTTCCTTTTTTGTCATATCCTTATCTGTTTTGGGGATGAGGATGATGGAGGCTTCATAAAATGAATTTGGAAGGTTTCCTTCCTTTTGAATCTTTAGAAATAATTTTAGTAAGATAGGGGTTAATTCTTCCTTGAAAGTTTTGTAGAATTCACAAGTGAAGCCATCTGGGCCTGGGCTTTTCTTTGTTGGGAGATTATTAATTACTGATTCAATCTCCTGGCTTGTTATAGGTCTATTCAGATTCTCTATGTCTTCCTGATCCAATCTTGGTAGTTTATATGCATCCAGGAATTTGTCCATCTCCTCCAGGTTATCTTGTTTGTTGGCGTAAAGTCGCTCATAGTATCCTCTAATGATATTATGTATTTCTGCTATGTCCGTGGTAATATTGCCTGTTTCATCACATATTTGATTAATCTGGTTTCTTTCTTTCTTCTTCTTGATCAGTCTAGCCAATGGAGTATCGATCTTGTTGATCTTTTCAAAGAACCAGCTTTTGCTTTCATTTATTTTCTGTATGGTTCGTTTATTTTCTATTTCATTTATTTCTGCTCGAACCTTTATTATTTCTTTTCGCCTGGCATTTTGGGGGTTCGTTTGTTGTTGTTTTTCCAGTTCTCTGAGGCATGATGATAAGTTATCTACTTGCCATCTTTCCATCCTTTTCTTATGTGCACTAATTGCTATGAATTTCCCTCTTATGACTGCTTTTGCTGTGTCCCATAGGTTCTGGACACTTGTGTCCTCATTATCATTTGTTTCCATAAATTTGTTTATTTCAGCCTTAATTTCTTCAGTAGTGAAGAAGTCATTCAGAAGTAGGTTGTTCAGTTTCCATGTGTTCGTGTGTTTTCGGGGTTGTTTCTTGAAATTAATCTTGAGTTTAATTCCATCATGGTCAGAGAAGATGCTGGGTACAGTTTCTATGCCTTTGAATCTGTAAAGGCTTGATTTGTGTCCTAATATATGATCTATCTTTGAAAAGGTTCCATGTCGGGGTGAGAAAAATGTATATGTTGTGGATGTAGGGTGGAAAGTTCTATAGATATCTGTCAAGCCCATTCCATTTATAGTATCATTTAAGTCCTGTATCTCTCTATTTATTTTCTGTCTAGAAGATCTGTCTATAGGAGATAACGGGGTGTTGAGATCTCCAACAATTATAGTATTTTTCCCTATGTCTCCTTTTAGCTCCAGCAGTCTTTCCTTCACATATTTAGGCGCACCTGAGTTGGGTGCGTAGATATTTATAAGGGTTATATCTTCTTGCTGGATTACCCCATCTACTATTATATAATGCCCTTCTTTGTCTCTTCTTACAGTCTTTGTCTTAAAATCTATTTTGTCTGAGATCAATATCGCTACTCCAGCCTTTTTTTGATTTCCATTTGCATGGAATATCTTTTTCCAGCCCTTGACTTTTAGTCTATGTATATCTTTATCCATAAGGTGAGTTTCTTGTAGGCAACAGATAGAGGGTTTCTGTTTTCTTATCCATTCAGCTAGTCTATGTCTCTTAACTGGGGAATTTAATCCATTGACATTCAATGTAATTATCGATATTTCCATACCTGATCCTATCATTAAGTGAGCCATTTTCTTAGTTGTTTTTTGTTCTCGTATAACTGTCTCTGATTTTTTAGTTTTCCTGGTATAGTACTCCCTTCAAAACCTCTTGAAGAGCTGGTCTGGTGTTGGTAAATTCCTTCAAATTTTGTTTATTTGAGAATGTTTTTATCTTTTTTTCCCATATAAAAGATAATTTTGCCGGGTATAGTATTCTTGGTTGAAATTGTTTTTCACTCAACACTTTGACTATGCTTCCCCATTCTTTCCTTTCCTGCATTGTTTCTGCTGAGAGATCCGATGTTAGCCTGATGGGGTGACCTTTGTAAGTAACCTGGCGTTTCCCTCTTGCCCACTTTAGTATCTTGTCTTTGTCTGTTGTTTTTGCCAGTCTGGCTATGATGTGCCTTGGAGATGATCTTCTTGGGTTGATTCTACTTGGGGTCCTCTGTATTTCTTGGGTCTGGATATTTGAATGCCTTTCTAGATTTGGAAAGTTTTCTTCCAGGATCTCATGGAATAAATTTTCCAGGCCCTTATTATTTTCTTCCTCCTCCGGAATACCAATTATCCGAATGTTGGGGTGCTTGATGGTGTCCAGTATTCCTCGTATATTATCCTCATTTTTCATGGTTGTTTTCTCAATCTTCTTGATACTTTTTTCTAGGTCAGATGTTTTGTCTTCTACATTAGAGTTTCGGTCTTCTGCCTGGTCTAACCTACTTTTAATGCTTTCAAGGGAGGTTTTGATTTCCTCTATCACATTCTTCAAACCTAGAAGTTCCATCTGGTTCTTGTTTAGGGTATCCATTTCTTCTTTCAAGTCATTAAAGGACTTCCTCATCTCCTGGAGCTCCTTGTCTCTTTTCTCTTCCATCTCAGTTAGTTTGGTCACTACAAATATTCTGAATTCCTTATCAGACATGTCCACGACGTCCATGGTATTGACTGTGGGTGATGTAGGCTTGATGACTTCCCTTGAGGAAGAGGCCTTTTGATGATTGCTCATATTTCTTGAGCCTCTGCAATTGTTCCTAGGCATCAGGTACTCTATATGTTGCTTCCTAACTTATTTAAGGTAACTCTGAGTGTTAAAACTTGTATAGGATTAGACATTTGATGATTTCTATTATGGTTGGCCCATCTGTTGCTCACAATTACCATTAACTGTTGCAACTAGTCCTGGATGGCCCAAAGTCCTCCGTGTTTCTAAGGAGTGGTGAGCCTCCAACTGACCTAATAAGCAACACCTCAAGAGCAAAGAAAAACGAAAAAAGAAAATCACCAAATTCAAATCACCAAAATTCAGAGAGTCCAAAGGCTAGTAGGAAAGGGACAGAGGATGAGTGACAGGACCAGGTTGGTCAGGCCTTCAGCCTCAGTCCGCCTGGTGTCTGGAACTACCTGCCAGGTCGATCTGGTTTGCAGGTGGAGTGGGGTGGGAGTTCGTCTTAAAGTCCAAGACAACCAACCTGGGGTCCAAGGAGGAGGAACGGTGGGGATGCGCACCTCCTGGGATTTTGAACATGCAGGTTGCACATGCACCTGGTGTGATTTTTCAAGCCACTCAATCTAGGACTCAAACCGCAGTCGGCCATATAGGAGTCCAGTGCCTTAACCACTATGCCAGCTGCCAGACCTAAGCGTGCCTGTATATTTAAGCCCAATTTCTAATCTAGCCGTCTTCCCTAGGGAGCCCTCTGAGGCCACAAAGAATGAAGATGGGAAGGAAGAGGCACCAAGAACGTGAATGGGGAGCATGGACACCTAATCATGGGGTGATTACAGGAGGAGGCATGCCCACATTTCCACATTTCTTTGCACAGATTTACATCCCATTTGGATTTGACTAAAGAACTGGGCACTTTCTGCCCTTCTCCTGTGAGTCTTGTTTTTCAGTGACCAGAATAGGACGACCCCCATGGGAGCAGGCAGAGGGTGGAGAGCACACAGGTGACCCAACCCCTCCACCCTCCACCCCTTCCCCTCCCCTCCACCCCCACACCCCCTGAGGGAAGATGTGGGGCTGACAACTCAGCGAAGCAGGTGGGTGTTCTCTGTCTGGTGCTCGCCCAAATCCAGCTCTCTCTGTCACCAGGAGCTGAAGCTGGCTCTCACATTCCTGAAAAAGTTCGACAGTTTACTCATGTTCTGTTCCCGGAGCAGCCAGGCGATGTGTTGTCTTAAATAGCAAAACTGTACAAATGGCAGCTCAGTCTCAAAGGAAAACCTCGCCTAAGCAATGATCTCACTGTGCCAATTGGGGGATGATCATTTTCCACACCAAAAACACACTGGGAATGTTGGCTTCGAAGACACATAAACAGCAGAAACGCGAATTCACTTGTTCACGCCTGGAGAGGAGAAACGGTTCTGAGGATGGCAGGCCTGACGCTCTCCTATCTCCTGCAGAGCTTTCCCCTGCAGCGTTTCCGGCTGCCTAGTAAAGGCTGTGCCTGCCTTTCAGAGCTGGGGCACTCAGGCCTTGCATGTGACGTTCTTAGAGCTCACGAAGGTTCGGGCATCCTTACCATGCTCCCCCAGGGGGTCGGTTTTGGGGTGATGGTCAGACCCCGGGCTGACAGACTGCAGTTCACACCACTCTCACCCTTCCTTACCACTCTGCAGGATGAAGGGGCCGGCTTCCTCCTGTGAGGTTTTTCTGCTTTTGCTTGTTTGGTTTTGTTTACTGCCTGTGGTGAGTGCCTGGAACACATTTGTATTCAGAGTCAAAGCCAAGCTGGCTTTGCTCGGCCAGGAGTTGGAAAGTGTGTTCAGTGTGTGCTGCTGTTACGCTGTGTCCTTTCAGAGAAGGGCGGAGCACCAGTGTATACCGCTGAGGCCGGCGCTCTCCTATCAGAGAGATTCCCCTCATGTGGCTTCTCAGTGCCTTCCTGATATCACCATTGGTAAGTGGGAAGCTGCTAACGCCTCCTTCCTTGTCACCTCTCTCATGTACCTCCTCTGGGCACGTGAAGGCTGTGTGGGTTGGTTACTGCTTTGTCTAGCAAACTGCATCACCCCCCAAACCTCACCAAGTGCTGGGCTGCACCGTGATGCTGTCTCACAATGAAAATTAATTTTCCTCCTGTTAAACAACAACAACAACAACAACAAAACCCCAAAACTGGGACCAGCAGGTATTGTGGTGGTTAAGGTGCTGGGCACTCCGATATGGCTGACCACTGTTTGAGTCCTGGACCTGGTAGCTTGTTTTCTCATTTTCCCTCTCTCTGTGTATCTCTCAGGCCAAAATAAAATAAATGAATGACTAAATAAAATTAAATAAATAATCAAAAAACAAAACCAAACCAAAACCAAACCTAGTGATCCTCTTCTGTGTTTGATAGAGAAGTAAGAACAGATGCAATCACATCACCAAAATGTAACCCACAGAGACACCTCATGTGACAGGGAGGGCTGCCTCACCCAATCTGTGGGTCAAGGTTTGTCTCAGGAAGCTACTGCTTATGAGATTAAGTTTTCCATGATGCTTGAACATCATGGACTTTTTTTGTTTGTTTTTTGCCATAAGGTGCATGGACTTGTTATAGAGGGACACAGAAACAGAGACAAGGAAAATGAGAAATCACCCCTTGGGGGATGGCCGCCTCACAATCCCTTCTCCACTCTCCTCTTGGGAATTTGGGCACACATGCACACATTCCCAGAGTGATTCTCAAGTCACTGGTCTGAAACGCAAACTAGTTGGCCCTGTGGGAGTCTAACACCTTAACCACTATGCCACCTGCTGGCTCCAGCATGGCATTTAAAACCATTTTTTTAACCTTTATTCATGATAAAGCACATGCATGCACATGCGAGAACGGGGTGGGGGAGGGACACTCTCCACAAGGACTGGTCACTCTGTGATTTGCTTCTTCCAGTCCTCTAGCTCCTCAGACCTTTTCTTTTTTTTTCTTTTTCTTTTTAAAAATTTGCTGTGGGGTACATGTGCTTGCCAGGGACAATAAGGGAGAGTGAGAAAGAGAGAGTGGGCCAATAGGTGGCATTGTGGTTAAGACATTGAACTCCCACATGGCTAACCATGGTTCAAGTCCCGGACCTGGTGACCTGCTTTCTCACTTTCCTCCTTTCTCTTTTTCTCTCACTTTTTCTCTGTGTCTCTCTCTGGTGGGTGCCTGTGTCCTATAACAAATTAAAATGATAATAATAAATAAAATTAAATAAATAATTCTTTTAAAAAAGAGAGAGCAATCACCTCCCAGGAGGAGATGACCATGTTGCAATCCCATCTCCTCCATTTTCCTCTTGGGATTTTGGGCATGTATACACATGTGCCTGGCATGTTTATCAAATTGCTGGGTCCAGGATTTGAAGAGCCTAGTCAGCTCTACGGAATCCAGCTACCCCAGCTACCATCCCACCTGGCTAGCTCAGCACTTTCTTTTTTTTGGAGAGGTTTTTGCCATAGGGCACGTGCGCTCGCCAGAAAGAGAGAGATAGAAAGCGAGAAATCACCCCCCAGAGAGGATGGCCACGCCGCAATCCCTTCTCCTCTATTCTCCTCTTGGGATCATGGGCATGCACGCACATGTGCCTGGAGTGAGTTTTAAGCCACTGGGTCTGGGACTTGAACCGCGGTTGACTACATGGGAGTCCAGTGACATAGCCATTACGCTAACTGCTGGTCCCAGCACTTTCTATTAAAACAGAAGGTTCTGATTCCAAACAAAATGGAGTAAGTGCATTCCATTTATTCCTCCTGCTAGTTACATTTGAACCCTGGACAGAAAATATAAAAGACTAACCACCAGAGAACTCTGAAGGGTGGAGAAGAGGAGATGGGTGGCTAAAGACTTTGTGATTCAAGAAGGACCCAGAGGTGAGTTCTTTTTCTGTGTATGTATGTGTGTGTTTGCCTCATGAATATCCTTCTCTAGACACTAGAGAGGTCCAAACTTGGAAATGTCAACTGACTCAGGAAAAGAAAGAAAAGAAAAACGTACCTTTTCTGTTAAAAGATAGGGAAAATCATGCTCCTATATGACAAAACTCTTTTGACTCAACCCCCTGCCACACACACACACACACACACACACACACACACACACACACCATGCCTGGCAAAGATGAGAAACAAGCTGCAACTATCCCACATGCTACTGGGCTCTGTGACTATGGAGGCTGGCCAGGGTCCCATGGAGCCACTTCTTTGCATTAAATAGGCAGCACCCCACCCCCATGTACAGCGAGTGGCTGTGTGGTAGAATCCTGTTCACCAACTCCATCTGCACTGAGTGAAGTTCCGTAAAGTGGTGGCTCCTCTCTCCCTCTCTCTCTCATGATAGCTGCAGAGACCATGGGAAGGAGCATGTTGACTGTCACTGCCGTGTACTAAGGGAAGATCAGCAAAGAGGAAATATTCCGACCCTTCTTAGGGAGAAGATTATAGAGCAGAGGTAGCTAAAGAAGGTGAGGAGGATTATAGACATAGTTTCTCTGTAATCGTCTCTGGAAGGCAGCTATGCTCTGAAGAAAGGTATTTTTGAAGTCTATGAATGAAGGTGTAGGCAGACCCTCAAGTGGCCCATGAGTGAAATTGGTCAGAATCAACACAGCAATAGGTTAGAGAATCAAAATAATACCATACAGTTTCAAATTGATCTCTGGGCTACATACAAGTGTGGCAGTCAAGAATAGCACTGTAAAGGCTCAGAAAACGAAAGCATCATTTAAACCCCAGCCCTCAGAAGAAGATAAGGATATGTGTCCTGAACCTAAACAAGTTCACTGCTTGCTAAAATAAAATACTTAAAATATGTGCCAGCGTCTCATGACATATACTAAAAATGTCTAAGTTGCAATCCAAAATAACTTTTCACATTAAGAATCAGGAAGTTCCCAATTTAAGTGAGAAAAATCAACAAATGCCAACACTGAGATAACACAGATGTCAGAATGACCGTAGAAGGATTTTAAAGTAGTTATCATAGAAGTGCTCTAACAAGCAATTATGAATACTCTTGAAACAAATAGAAAATTACAAACTCTTAGCAAAAAAAAAGAAAGAAAGAAAGAAAAAGAATTACATGGAAATTTTAGAACTAGGTATATAATAACTGGAATTTTAAAACTCACAGGATTGGGGCCAGCAGGTGGTATGGTGGTTAAGGTGTTGGACTCCTGTATGGCCAACTCTGATTCAAGTCCTGGACTTGGTGGCTTGCTTTCTCATTTTCCCTCTCTCTCTTTGGTGAACCCTCTTGCCATATATTAAGCTTTAAAGAATAATTAATTAACTAAATAATTAAAAAAAATAAGTTTTAGAAAAATGGTAAAACTTACAAGTTGGGTTCAGTAGCAGAATGGAAATAACAAAGGATAGAATCAGTAAGCTCAAAGACAAGTCCATAGAAACTATCCAATTTCTGAAAAACAGATAATAGATTACAAAAAAAGAGTCTCAATGACCCATGGGATAATAACAAAAGATTTAGCATTTATATCATCAGAGTCCTTAGAGGGGAAAAAATAAAGGGCTGAATAAATATTTTAAAAAAGAACGAGAATTTTTCAAATTTGGTGAAAGATAAACTTACATTTTTGTGAGAGGTTTTTGCTATAGGGTGCATGCGCTCGCCAGAAAGACACAGAGAGAGACAGAAAGCAAGAATGCACCTCCCCCGAGGTGGGATGGTCACACTGCAATCCTTTCTCCTCCATTCTCCTCTTGGGATCTTGGGCATGCACACACATGCGTCCAGCATGAGTTTAAGCCACTGGGTCCGGGACTTGAACCACAGTCGACTACGTGGGAGTTCAGCGACATAGCGAATACACCAAGTGCTGGTCCCAATAAATTTACAGATTTAAGAAAGCAAACAAATCCATAGTATGATAGATTTTTTTTTAAAAAAGAATTATTTTATTTACCTTTATTAGTTTATTTTAATTTGACCAGAGAGGCAGAGAGAAAGAGAGAGAGAGAAAGAGAGAGAGAAAGAGAGAGAGAGAAAGTGAGAAAGCAAGCTTCAAGGTCTGGGGCTTGAACCATGGTCGGCTATTGGAAGTCCAGCACCTTTAATCACCATGGCACCTGCTGGCCCCAGGGTAGGATAGATTTTTTTTTTTTTTTTTGGGGCGGTTTTTTTTAGGGGCGGGGGGTGCCCATAGCGGGCGAGCGCTCACCAGAAAGACAGAGACAGAGATAGAAAGCAAGAAATCACTCCCCAGGAGGAATGACCACCCCACAATCCCTTCTCCTCCATTCTTGTCTCGGGATCTTGGCACGCATGCACATGTGCCCAGTGTGAGTTCAAGCCACTGGGTCTAGGACTCGAACCACGGTCAACTACATGGGAATCCAGTGACATAACCATTACTCCAACTGCTGGTCCCAAGTAGGACAGATTTTAAAAAATTCACAGAGAGACATGTACTCAAATTTCTGAAAATTAAAGAGAAAGAAAGCATCTTGAAAGCAGCCATGGAGAAATAATGTGTTACCTGTAAGGGAAGAATGAGTTTAATGACAGTGAATTTCTCATCAGAAGCTATGGAAGCAAAAGGAAGAGGAAGAATGTTTTGCATGTGGTAAAAGAAAATAACAATGCACAATAACATATCTAAGGGACTTCCTTTAGGAATGAAGTTGAAATAAAAACATTCTCACATGAACAGAAACTAAAAGAATAATTAGTTGTCAGCAAACCTGTGCAAAAATAATTACTATAGGAATTTCTTCAGAGAGGAAATGATAACAGAAGGAAACATGAAACACCAGTCATGAAGACAAATCAATGGAAAGAATAATATTTAGGTAAATATTATAGGTGATTCTTCTCTTGAGTTCTAAATAATTTTGATGATTAGAAGAAAAAAGTTGTGTGATGTGATTCTCAATGTATGTAGTGGTAGGTAATTTTTGAGACAATTACATAGTAAGAAAGGTGGTACAGAGAAGACTACAAGGAGGTAAGATTTTAATATTCCACTTGAAGTTGTAAGTTGTTGATAACATTAGACACTAATTAGTTATGGTTATATATATGTTGTATTTATTAAAGCAATCACATCAAAGAAAACTTCATAAAAGATATACTCAAATACATGAGAGATCAATTAAAATGGGATACTGAGGCCAGTAGATGGTGTAGTGGTTATGTCACTGGACTCCCACATAGCCGACCATGGTTTGAATCCTGGTCCTAGTGGCTTGAAAATCATGCTGGGCATGTTTGAGTATGTGCCCAAGATCCCAAGGGACTGCAGGGTAGCCATTCTCCCTGGAGGGTGATTTCTCACTCTCCCTCTCACTGCTTTTGTCTCTCTCCCTGTTTCCTCCACTGCACACGTGCCCTAAGGCAAAAAACTTTAAAAAATAAGGAGGGATACTAAAATTGTTCCAGTAACATAAAAGAAGTCAGGAAAGTGGAAGGAAAGGAACAAAAAAACAAAAGCAAAAACAAAAAAACAAATGAGGGAAGGGAGAGAACAAACTGAAAACAAATAATAAAAATAGTAGACTTAAATCTTAAAATACCAACAATTACATTAAATGTAACTTCTAAACACACCTAGTAAAAAGACAGAGATTAGCAGAATGGGTTAGGAAAAAAATGACTCAATTATACGTTTTCTACAAGAAATTCCCTTCAATTATAGTGACATAGGTTGTTTAAACATCAAAGTATAAAACATATGCTCCAAGAAATGGATCTAAAGGAAAATGGGATGTATTCATATCAGACAATGTGGACTTTTGTGCAAAAAAATTACCAGGGAAAAAGGACATTACATAATAAGATCAATCCACCAAGGAGACATAATGATTTTAAATGTTACACTTCTAAAACAGCTTCAAATGTCTGAAACAAAACTGACGAAACTGAAAGAAGACAAGACACATATAGTCAGAGACTCCACTACTTCTCTTTCAGTAATTGAGAGAATTACTAGACAGGATTTCAGCAAGGATAGTGAAGATCTCAACAATATCATAAGACCATAATCTAATTAACCTTATAGAATGCTTCATGCAACAATGACAGGATAGACATTCTTTTCAAGTGCACATGAAATATTCACTAAAATCATATCTTGGAGCATACAACAAACCTTAACACATATAAATGAATTAAAATCTTATCTTGTAAAGTATGTTCTCTGATTATTAAATGAATAACCAACAGGACAAGAAAATCTTTAAATGCATAAACAATCCATGACTCAAAGAGGAAGTCTCAAGATAAATTTAATGCCCACTGAACTGAGTGAAATGAAAATACAGCATATCAAAATCCAAAGGGTATAGTTAAAGCAGTATTTTAAGAACTTTGTGTGCTAAATGCTTATATTAGAAAAGAAGAAAAGGCTCAAATAAATTATCTAAACTTCCATCTCAAGATACTAGAAAAGGGGCCAGCAGATGGTGTAGTGGTTATGTTACTGGACTCCCACATGGCTGGAGACAGTTCAAGTCCCAAACATGGTAGCTTGGAAAACACACAAGGCATATGTGCATGTGTGTCCAAGATCTCAGGAAAGGAATGGAGGAGAAGGGATTGCGGCATGGCCATCCTCTTGGTGGGGAGATGGTGGTGGTGTGGTGGTGATTTCTCACTTCCCCTTTCACTGTCTCTGTCTTTCTCTGGCAAAGGCATGTGCACTTTAGTAAAAATCTCTTTTTAAAAAAAAGATACTAGAAAAAAGGAGGAAATAACCTCAACATAAGTAGATGATAAGAAATAGAGCAAAAATTGAAAACAGAGAACAATAAAGAATATTAATAAAACTAAAAACTATCTTTGAAAAGATCAATAAAATTAACTAGATTGACAAAATAATAGAATATACCAGTTACCAAGATCATGAATGACAGAGCGGAAACTACTACAGATGGCAAAGCTATTTAAAGGATATTAAGAAAACTACAAACTCTATGTACTTAAACTTGACAATTCTGATAAAATAGACCAGTGTCTCAAAAACCATAAGCTACTAAAACTTACCTGAAATAAAACAGATAATCTGATAGCCCTATAACAATTAAGGAAATAGAATTCATAGTTTAAATTTTTATAAAAAAGAAATATCCAGGTTTGGTGCTGACAGGTGGTGTGGTGGTTAAGGCATTGAACTCCCATATGGCAGACTGAGGTTTGAGTCCTGAAATGGGTAGCTTGTTTTTCACTTTTTTTCTCTCTCTGGTGGGTGCATGTGCCCTATAGCAATTTAAAAAATAATAATAAATAAATAAAATAAAATAAATAATTTAAAAATAAATATACAGATTTACTGGCTATTTCTAACAACCATTTAGCTATTTTACATAATCTCTTACACAAAGTAGAAATAATTTATAATTCATTTCATGAAGCCAGTATTACCCTGAAACGTTTTAGTTTCAGAGGAAGAGAGAGAGAGAACTGTATATGACCATAGACACAAAATTCTTAATAAAATATTAAGAATTGAATTTAGCAATATGTAAAAATATTGATAACAAATAAGACATGTTTTTTCTATTTGTAGATGACATAACTATGTACATGGAAAATTACATAATTTGTACAGGAGCTCCTAGGACTGAGGCTGGCAGGTGGCATGGTGGTTAAAGGCTTTGGATTCCCACATGGCCAACCATGGTTCAAGTCCTGGATCTTGTGGGACTTACTCTCTCACTTTCCCTTTCTCTCTCTCTCTGTCTCTTTCTGGTTGAATTAAAAAAATAATAATAACAAATAGAATTAAATAAATAATTTAAAAAAAGAGCTCCTAGGACTAAAATATGAATTTACCAAGGCACAAGATATAGGTTAACGCACACAAATCAACCTTATTTATTTATTTGTACTAGCACTGAACAACTGGAAACAAAATTAAAGCAAAATGTCATTTATAATAGCTTCAAAGAAAATGAAATAGCTGATACAGGATGTGTACGCCCGAAACTACAAAATGCTGATGAGAGAAATCAAAGACCTCAATAAATGGAGAGCATGCCACAGTTAAAGATGAGAAGATTCAACACATTAAAGATGTTAGTTCTCTCAAAAATTAATCTATAGGTTTAATGCAATTCCTGTGGAAATCCCAGCAGGATCTTCTGGATTTAGATAAGTTGCTTTTAAATTTTATATGTAAAGGCAGTACTAGAACAGCTGTAACAATTTTGAGAAAGAAAAATGAAGTTGGAGTAATCCTATTATCTGAGTTTAAGACTTCCTATGTAACTACAGTAAGTATGGGATGGTCACGAGATCAATGGAACAGAACAGAGTCCAGAAATAGACCCACAAAAGTATAATCAGATGATCAAAGGTGCAAAAACTATTCAAAGAGAAAGGATAGCTTTTTCAAAAAGTGTTTTTAGAAAAATTGAACATTTTTAAATGTAAAAATAGTGAAGAACCTCAACCTTAAGCTTCATACAAAAATTAACTCAAAATGAGTCATAGATTTAAATGAAAACCCAAAATTTCAAAATATAACAGAAGGAAATCTTTGTGACCTAAGGTTAAAGATTTCTTTATAGGGGTCAGCAGGTGGTGTGGTGGTTTAAGGGGCTGAACACCCATGTGGCTGATCTCAATTCAAGTCCTGGACTCGGTGGTTTGCTTTCTCACTTTCCGTTTCTCTCTCTCTGTCTCTGATGAGAGCACATGCCCTATAGCAAGTTAAGAAAAAATAAATAAATATAATTGAATACATGATTCCTTAAATAAAATTTCTTTGGAACCAGCAAATGGTGTAATGTTTAATGCACAAGCGCCTGGACCCAGCAACCCAGCAGCTTAAAATTCATGCCTGGTGCTTGTGCATACGTGCCCAAGCTCCTGAGCGGAGAATAGAGGAGAAGGATTGACAAGTGGCTGCCCCCCTGGGTGGTGATTTCTTGCTTTCTGTCTCTCAGGCGAATGCACGTGCCATATAGCAAAAATCTCTCTCATATTTCTTTATATAGAATACCAATTTAAAAAATTGTTAAGTTGGACTTCATCAAAATTAAAAACTTTTGTTAAGTGAATGATACTGTTACATTAACAGAATAAGGAGACATGCCACAGACTAGGAGAAAATACTTGTAAATCGTATGTTTAAAAAAAGAATTTACATCCAGAAACTACAGAACATTCTTTACTCTGACAGTAGAAAAGCCATGAAATCAGAAAATGGACAAAAGACTTGAGTAACACTTCACCAAATAGCAATATGGATGGCAAATGAGCATGTGAAAAAAAGCTCAGCATCACTTACTATTAGAGAAATACGGATTAAAACCATGATGAGGTACGCCTACATGCTTAGTATAATAGCTGAGATCAAAATGTCGTCCAGAACGATTGCTGGCAAAGACGGAGGTGAAGCAGCTAGAAATCTCATATGCAGTTGGTGGAATTAAAAATGGTATGGATAGGATCTGCAGATGGTGTGATGGCTATGTTGCTGCAGCCCCACGCAGTTGACCTCAGTTTGAATCCCGGATCCAGTGGCTTAAAACTCAAGGTGGACACATGTGTATGTGTGTTCAAGATCCTGAGAGTAGAATGGAGGAGAAGGGATTGCGGTGTGGTCATCCCCCCCCGGGGGGTGATTTCTCACTTTTTGTCTTTCTCTGTCTCTTTGGTGAGTGCACATGCCCTATAGCAAAAATTTCTCTCTAAGAAATGGTGTGGCCATTCTGGAAAACAAGCAATTTCTTGTAATGTTACACACATTTACCATGTGACCTAGCAATCACACTCCTGGATATTTTCTTGGGTGAATGAAAGCTTATATTCACACAAACACTGGTACGTCAATGTTTATAGCATATGCAAATATTTATAGTGTACTATAGTTATTGTATTTGTAATAAATACAAACTAGAAAACATCCTAGATGTTCTTTGGTGGTAAAGAGCTAAACTGTGGTACATCCATACCATGGACTACTACTCAGCAATAAAAAGAAACAAGCTGAGGCTACACACAACCACTTGGCTGGATCTTCAGGACATTATGCTGAGTGAAAAAAGAAATCTGAAAGAGTTATCTATGGTATGATTTTGATAACATTTTGAAAATGACAAAATTATAGTAATGGATTGTTTTCCATTTAGGTCAGTGAATATCAGGGGCAAGAGAGGATAGGGGAGCTATAAAAGAATACCACGAGGGATTTCACTGTGGTGAGAGAACAAGTCTGTATCTTGATTATGATGGTGTCTCCACAAATATATGCATGTGCTCAAATAGTGAAATTTGAATAAGTCTGTAGTTTAGCTCATGGTATTGTACCAGTGTTAGTTTCCTGGATTTGATAATGTACAATGGTTACATAAGATGCTGTAATTTGGGGAACCTGAATGAAGTACATGGATTTTTTTTTTTTAAGTTTGCTATAGGGTGTGTGCACTTGCCAGAGCGAGTCAGAGAGAGAGGAAAAGTGAGAAATCACACCCCAGGAAAGGTGGCCACTACAATCCAATCTTCTCCACTCTCCTCTTGGCATTTTTGGGCATGCACACACACCAGGCATGTTTTTCAAGCTGCCCGGTCGGAGACGTGAATCCTGCAGATGACCATGGGGGGATCCAGTTTTACCTCTTAACCTCTGTGTCACCTGCTGACCCAAATGCTCTACTATTTCTACAACATCTTATAAATCTAACATTATTTCAAAGTAAAAAGTAAGAAACAAAGCAGCTGAAGCTGGAGGTAGATTACAACATCAGGATCCTGTTGGGAGTGCTCTCTCACACTTTCTCTTTCTCTCTCACTTGTGGGTGAGATAAATAAAACACAGAAAAGAAAAGTAAAATGAGCCACGTAACAGGAACAATGGCTGACTGTTACTCTGCGTATACACCTACAGTATTCCTGGTCCAGGTGTGGACCTGGGGCTGGAGTGAAACTTTCCTTCTGCCTCTTTTACTTGGGCCATCACAATTACCCAATTCCTCGAAGAGCATCTTGAGAGCAATTCAAACAAACTCTGTCATGCTCAAAATATCTGTGTGAGAGAAGCTGAGGATCTGTTTACCAGGCGCTGCAGAATCTTTAACCCTGCTTCAAACATCTGTTCCTTGCATCGACTTCTCTGAAAACTCATGGTATGGAATTCTGTGGCTAATTTTGGCCCATCAGCACACATTTACTAAGCACAGACAATAGTGGGTGCAAAAAGAAGTGTAATTTATTTTTAATTTTGATGTCCATACATGTATAAACCTCTCATAGATGTCAGAACTGTCCTTAAAAGAGCATCGGGGGACCAGCAGTTAGCGTAATGGCTATGTCGCTGGACTCCCACGTAGTTGACTGCAGTTCGCATCCTGGACCCGGTGGCTTAAACTCATGCCGGGTGCGTGTGCGTGCGTGCCCAAGATCCTGAGAGGAGAATGGAGGAGAAGGGATTGCGGTGTAGCCATCCCCCCTAGGGGGTGATTTTTCGCTTTCTATCTCTCTGTCTCTGTCTGTCTGGTGAGCGCATGCACCCTATAGCAAAAACCTCTCCACAAAAAAAAAAAAAAAAAAAAAGAAAGAGCACCAGGGAGGGGTGTGGGGGTAGCAGGTGGCACAGTGGTTAAGTCACTACACTCCTACATGGCCTATTGCAGTTTTAGTCCTGGACCAGTGGCTTGAAACTCACAGTGGGCGCATGTGTATGCCTGCCTCAAATCCCAAGAGGAGAATGGAAGAGAATGGACTGCAGCATGGCCACTCCCGCCCAGGGGGTCATTTCTTGCTTTTTCTCTCTCGGTTTCTCCTGTGAGAACATTAAATAGCAAAAAATCTCTCTAAAAAGGGAGAGAGAAAGAGTGCTAGGGATCCAGGACACACTCCCAGAGTCAGTGTCTAGGGGAAATCTCTACATGTATCCCCTTCATTGCCCTGAAAATAGCTCCCTGGAGGATCCCATAGATGCCGTTACACTGTAGTGTATTTGATTTTTTTTTTTTTCTGTATGTCCCTCCTCACAGGGATAAAGATCCTGTCTCTAAGAAATCTTCAACCCAAACTGTGTACATTTGCAATCCAGACTGGGTCCTATGATGGCCACCATACACGTTTGCCCTAGTTGTGATGTCCTTGGAGCTGCTGCTTAGGCTAAATCCCCAGAACGTCTGGTTGCTCAGCCTGGGAATCACCAACTTGACCTTGGCACCTCATGGGAGGACATGTCAGATGAAATCCAGATGCTGCCAATTGTGGTGCCACTGAGACCCATTTTCTTCTTTTGTTTTTTTTTTTTTTTTTTTTTTTGGGTAGAGGATCCCCATTTACTGTGGGAGGTGGCAATATGCCCAGCTCAGGGACCACATTTCCCAGTTTCCTGTGTAGTTAGATGTGGCCATGTGACTAAGTTTTAGCCAACATTCACAAAATATTATTGAGTGGAACTTCTGAGAAAGAGTCTTAAATACGGACAATTGTTTGTATCCTTTGATGTTGCTGTCCGTTTCTCTCTCTCCTCTCTTTTTTTCCCTCTCTGCCTGGAAGCTGCATGTGATAATTGGTGTTCCAGCATCAACTTTTGATCATGGGGCAACCTTCAGGATGAAAGCCGGAACCTAAAGATAAAGAGCCAAAGATCGAAGGAGCCTCAGTCGCTGATGCTCATTGCCATGCTGGCCCGGGACTGTCACCTGCATCTTTTATGTGAGAAGAGTAAGTTTCCCTCTTCTCTGTGTTTTTACTAGCACAGTTGTAGAACAGGATTCCTAAAAGACACATTCCTGTGTTAGTTATTGCTCTGGCTGTCAGCCTTGACGCCTATTATAAAAGGGTCTGAGGTTGCTTTGGCAGGTCTTCACGAACACGTGCTGATTTCAAGGGAAACGTTGAAGGAGAAAGTCAGAAAGAGTTGCTGAGAGGAAGCGTGTAGATGGGGAAGGCACAGACTCAGTCTTAGGAAGGGTGAGGGGTGATGTCTGAATCAAATGGGCATGATCTTTAAGCCATCCTTTGTCATTAACTGGTAGAAGGGTCACCGTCTTTTTAGGCTGATTTCTGAGCCACTCTCCCTGCCCAACAGGCCCTGGAAACTGAGCTGCCTGCTGTACCCTCGAGATCCTGTCCATGCTGTAGCCATCGCTGGCCCCAGTGCAATGAATTCTGGGAGAAAGGCTGCTGGGACAGGCCCATTAGAGGACGTATCTGTGGTGATCATAGCTTTCTATAGCTCCTCTGGCCAGATATGCACATGCCATGACTAAGTTAGGCAGCTGACAGCTTATTGTCCAGGGGTCCGGATTGAAAGAAGAAATGGAAGGACCAGCAGATGGCATGATGGTTATGTTGCTGGACTCCCACATGGTCGATTACAGTTCAAGTACTTGACCTGGCAGCTTGAAACTCACACTAGGTGCATGTGTGTTCATGCCCAGAGTACCGGGAGGAGGATGGAAGAGAAAGGATTGTGGCATTGCCATCCCCCCTGGAGACTGATTTCTCACTTTCTGTCTCTCTGGCAAGCACATGTATCATATAGCAAAAATCTCTCTCTCTCTCAAAAAAAAAAAAAAAATCCCCTCTCCTCCCAAAAAAAAAAAAAAAAAAAAAAAAAGAAGAAGAAGAAGAAGAAGAAGTGGGGGCAAACAAGTGACGTAGTGGGTAGAAGACTCCCACATGGCTGGACTGGACTGGACTCCCACACGGCTGACTGCAGTTCAAGCCACTGACTGCAGCTTGGGGATCATGCCGTGCATGTGTGCGTGTGTGCCCAAAATCCTAGGAGGAGACTGAAGATGGGATTGCACGCGGCCATCTTCCATGGGGGTGATTTCTCACTTTCCCTCTCTTTCTCTCTGTGGCAAGCACCTTAAATGAAAAGGTGCAAAAATCTTAAATGAAAAGAAAGAAAGAGGAAATGGGATATGAGAAAAGAGGGGAGTCAAGTTCACTGGACTTTGCATATGGAAATACGAGGCTGTAGGGACCAGTAGTTAGCGTAATGACTATGCCGCAGGACTCCCATGTAGTCGACCGAGGTTCGAGTTCTGGACCCGGTGGCTTAAACTCATGCTGGGCACATGTGCGTGTGTGCCCAAGATCCCAAGAGGAGAATGGAAGAGAAGGGATTGCGGTGAGGCCATCTCCTCTGAGGGGGGTGAGTTTTTGCTCTCTCTCTCTCTCTCTGTCTCTCTTGTCTTTCTGGTGAGTGCACATGCCCTATAGCAAAAACCTCTCAAAAAAAACAAAAAAAAAAACCCTCAAAAAAAAAAAAAAAAAAAAAGAAAAGAAAAGAAAAGAAAAGAAAAGAAAAAAGCAGAGGACTTATTAAGCCCCTGGCTTGTGTCAGGGTCACCGAGTCTGCATCCAGCTCTTTGTGTGAGGAAACAATGAGGAAGAAGCAGCTCTTGTTTTCTCCAAGAAAACATGTCGTTCTGGCTCTGGCTGGTACCTTTCCATGGCACAAGCCCTCCTCCCTATCAGGCTCATTTGCATTCTTGCGCGTGGCCCTCTGCAGTCATGAGGGCAGCCACCGTGGATGTGCTATGGCCATAGTGAGTTTTATGGCTTCCAAATGCAGTGAAGAATATATTGTTTTATTTTTGTGAAAGAAACAATGTCTTATGTCATACCTTTCTTCCTCTATTTTCCTCTCAGCAGTTTGACTTGATTTTACAGCTCATTCCTGTAGGGGCCATCACTTCCCAACTGGTGACTAGGGGGTCATGCTCCAGCCAGTGCCAAACTGGCCTGGGCCTTGCTGGTACTAATACAACTGGAAGGCACAATGAAGCTCTTCTCTCAGCTCGAGATAGGAATTTAAATTAAACCTCATTTAGCCAGGCGCTCCCTTTTGATTTATCGGCAGATGCCGCTTGCTGTTTGAGCCTTGTTAAATTGCTAGCAAACACTTCACTGACCAGCTGTTCCTATTAAGCCAAAAGAGTGCTGGGGAGTAGGGTCAATCCCCTTGCACTTTGGATGGTTCTTATGTCATCCCTATGGAGCAGTCATGGGGAGGGTATTGTCTCCTTCACCCTGGGAGATGGCCGGTTAATGGGGCTGAGGGATTCTCATGCCTATGGGTGGCAATGGGTGGGGGCGAGCTGCTCTGGTCTGGACTGTTGCTCTGTCCTGAACATAGGGTCCCTGCCATGTTAGACTCTGGATGAAAGCAAAGGCCTGTGCCTAGTCCTGGGGCACCTCCCCTGGGGATTAATGAGCCTGGCAGGGGCACAGTGTTCTCCACTTGCCAGCCACGGGTATGACTCTGCTGAGCCAGAGGTGGCCCACCAAGCCCAGGCACACTATGCCTCACTGGATGTAATTCGGATGTTCCCAAGATGAAGGAGGTAAACTCACTTTCATCACTTGTCTCACAGTCACGACAGTGATTTCTACTGAGTGCCACCTTTTTGGGAAGCTCAGATGTGTTCACTTCTGTGTGACACATCTTTGGGTGAAAAAGAAAGTCCCCATCCTTGGAGTGACAGCGTTGCACTAGGTAAGCATTCTCCACATGCAGCTTCGGCCTCCATTCTTGCCTCTGTGGAGAGCCTTTGTGCAGTGCAGGAGCTGCGCAGCTGCCTCAGACCCCAACAGTCACTGTTAGGACAGAGGGAGCTTGGCCGGCCTAGCCTTTCTTCTCCACAGCGTGTTTTCCTCACTCCCCAGTGTGCCCCCATGCTCTCCTCTTTCTTATTCTTGGTCCCATTTCCTGACTGGAGCCCACCAGGTCATGAGCTGTTCCTTACTGGGGACCGAGTATGGATGAGAGTGGTCCTTGGGAGCTGAGCAAGACCATCTATAGCTGAGCTTAGGGCCTGACCCTTGGATCAGGAATATGTGGAGATTGTGTTTCAAACCTGGGGCCAAAAGCTCTGTTTCTATGTGCATAGCAGCAGGATCAATGGTGATATTGTCATGTGGACTCAGGTGGGAGGGACCAAGGAAGTCACAATGTCTATCACGCTCTTCACCTGTGATTCTTGTTCGCGGTCATGGAGGCATCACTTTAAATTTAACTTCAGCGAAATGTCTCAACACCAAAATCCTGAACTCAGTGTAGGACCCGCTTTCCCTGTAACTGTGGACCCACCAGTGAGAGCTGGGCCTATGTTTGAATGGTTCGGGGGTCTTTTTTCTTTTCTTTTTAGGTTTTTGCTATGGATGTGTGCACTCGCCAGAGAGAGGGAAAGTGAGAAATCATGTCCTGGGGCGATGGTCATGCTGCAATCCTGTCTCCTTCATTATCCTTTTGGGATTTTGGGTCCTCATGCACATGTGCCCAATGTGTTTCAAGTCACTGGACCCTGGACTCAAATTGTGGTTGGCTATGTGTGAGTCCAGCACCTTAACCACCATGCCACCTGCTGGCCCCAGTTCGGGGGATTTTAGTATGCCTTGAGTAGCAGGCCGTGCTCTGGCCCGAGCCTGTCTCAGAGAAAAGAAATTCCATGAAGATTCCTTAAGACTAATATCAGAGTGTGAGAGTATTCTAATCCCTTCCTCTTCTTCTCTGTTTTTTTTTTTTTTTTTTTTTTTTTTTGAGAGATTTTTGCTACAGGGTGTGTATGCTTGCCGGAAAGATACAGAGACAGAAAGAGAGAAATCATCCCCTGGGGGATGGCCATGGCACAACCCCTTCTTCTCTATTCTTCTCTTGGGATCTTGGGCACACACGCACAGGCGCCTGGCGTGAGTTTTAAATTGCTGGATCTGGAACTTGAGCCATGGTGTGAGTCCAGTGCTGTAACCATTACGTCATCTGCTGGTTCCTCTTCTTGTCTCCTTAAATATAATATAAAATAAAACCCAAGCCAGAGGAGAGGCTCCCAGATATAGCTTGTGGAGGGACTGCATCATCTTCTCCAACCTCGTGGTCAGAACCTTATGGAGAGTATTGTGCTGTGAAAATCCCAGGTCTTTGAGCTGGCCTTTGTGGCCAAACCTCCTTTCCCACAGCTTGGTCACATCCATACTCCTTTACTGAGATGCTGCCAGGATGCCTCATGCTGTGGTCCAGGGACATCATGCCAGGAGGGCTCAAAGTAGGGGTGGGTTCTCAGGTTGCCCATGGACCCCTCTCTGATGGTGCTCAGCCTCTCCTTAACCTTTTTGGTGCCAGCTATAGGCAGTCCTGATATTTTCAAAGAGAAACTACCTCTTCTCTATTCCCTGCTATGGGATCTATTTATTATTTTAACAAAAGCTTTGTTTTTAATCTTGGTAGAGGTTTCATCATTGTGTTATTTTTGTTTCCTACTTTGTGACCAATGTCTGTCCCACTGATACCCAGAATTTTTTTGTCCCTTTTCCTTTTAGAGATGCCTTTGGCAGCTCTGCACACTCTGGCATAGCCCACGCTCACCCTAGAGCCTTCGCTGGAGCTAGACCGGTAGCTCAGAGTAGTTTTTCTATTAAGCCCAGTTTGGGTGATTTTCTCTGAGTGCAGTTCCTTGCATTTTTCCCTTGTTAAAACTCATCTGCTGTTTTGCTGTCCCCTCACCAGTCTTTAAATCCTTCTTGGCACCTTTTCCCCAGTAGTCCAGGGTTTTCTTGCAGACTTTGAGAATTCTTCCTCTCTTTCGACATTGTTCTGAGTAGTTAAGTGTGTTCTGGTCTGAGTCAGGCTTCATCTCTGGATCCTTTAGGATCAATTTTCTGTACTTTTCTTTGTTCTCCATTGACCTCTCAAAAAAATGATACATGTCTATTGAGCATATTAGAAGGAGGACAGAGATTCTGTCTTCTGCCTTTCCCTGTCTACACACACATCAGTGTGGCTGTAGTGGGCTGCAGAGTCAGACATAGGTTGAGTCTCAGCTCTTTTCTAGCTGTTTCCTGGGGTAACTTGTTTAACCTCTCTGAGTGTTGGTTTTCCAGCTATGAAATGGGAGTCCTCTGCTTCAGTGGGCACCCAAAGAATTAAGTGGATGGAGTCATTTGATGTCTAAAAGTGAAAGAATGATCAATTATTTCTCAGCTGCCCTCTCTGTTTGGGCTTATATATATATGGGAGTCTTCAAAAAGTTAATGGAAAAATACAACAAAAGTAAAAGCTTACTTTGGTGTAAATATTTTTCGAAACCATACATACTTTGTTTATAAAATGCAATTTCTGTAAATTTTTGAAGAGTCCTTGTACAGAGGCTGGGTATCTTACAAACAACAGAAATTTATTCCTTACTGTTTTGAAGGCTGGGAATTCCAAGATCAAGGAGCTAGCATATTCAGTGTCTGGAGAGGGCCCACTTCCTGTTCATCGATGATGCCTTATCACCATATTCTCATATGGTGAAAGGGGTGAATGAGCTCTTCCTGTTAGGTACTTTTTATAAGGACACTAATCACATTCATGACGGCTCTACTCTCATGCCCTAGTCATCTCCGAAAAGGCTCCACTTCCTAATACTATCACACTGGTTATTGAGTTTCAGCAGATGGATTCTAGGGGACACAGACATTCAGACGATAGCATCTGTTTTCCCTTTGCTTCCTAATCTATATATTAAAATGAAGAGAAACTCCTGAGCACACACTTTTCAAAGCTGAGCTGATTGGACGCCCATGTTCCTAGCAGCTTTATTCATAATGACGAAAAGGTAAAAGCAACCCAACTGTCCACTGATGGCAAAGTGAATGAAAAATGTGACATTTTCCCAGAGAGAGCTGTCACCAAAAGTGCCTAGGTCCAGGAAAACTGTTATATGAAAGCACAGTTAGAGAGGACTTCAATTGGAAGAGAAAAGAGATCTAAGGTTGCCTGGGAGGCTCCAGTGGCATGGGAGATGGGGCCAAAGAGGCTATTTAAAAGAGGCATGAAGAAACAGGGCTCTGGGGATGACATAGATAATGCTGGGAGGAAAGGGAAACATCTTGAGAGAGGACATCCTGAGGAGGAGGAAGCAATGATTATGGCAGGGGTGCGGGGTGGAGGTGGAAGGCTGACTTTTCATACTGCATGCTGAGAAGGGCTGTGACCTGTTAGGGAGGGCCAGAGTATCATAAGCAGAGTCAGGAACAAGAGACAAGACACAGAACTAGAACCAAGAGACTGTGGAGAGGATGCTATCTTTCCTTTCTTCCTTCCTCCCATTGATCCTTTTATTTATCCACTCATCTGTATTTCTTTTCATCTGCATTCCATTCTTTAATTCAACCATTTATTTATCCAGTAAATATTTATTGTCTACAGTAGCCCAGGCATTCAGGAGATATGAAAGTCAAAGAGCTCCCTAGCCAGTGGGGAAAGTACTGGGATGATGTGTGCCCACTGAGATGGGAAAAACAAAAAAGGGAATTTATTGAAATTGGGGTGAGATGGCAGGATGGGATGAAGTAGAAGTTAAATAGGCAAAGTCAGTGGAGGGAAAGGAGAAGGGCTCGCCAGTCAGAAGGCACAGCATGTGTAAAGGCACAGATGTATAAGAGAACACAGCTCTGTGGAAATGCAACACATTCATTCTACCTGGAAGGTGGAGTGCATGTGGTAAGATTTGAGTGAAAGGAATCGACAGGAAAGGCTATCTGCTCAAGAACATTAGGAGCTTGAATTTTATTCTCTAGACAGTAGGGCACCAAGGAAGAGTTGTAGGCAAATAAGAAAGACTCAGCAACATTTTGAACATTATGTATATTATGTATTTTACTTATTTATCTTGCTTATCAAAAACCTCCCTGGGTAGGGAGTTTTTTTGTTTGTTTGTTTGTTTTCATTGCTGTATCCCTAACTAGCACCTCAAACATTCCTGGGACATATCAGGAGCTCAGTAACGTACGTGCAGAATCAATGATTGGACTTATGTTTAGAAAGCTCAGTTTGACAGAGACTGGGTAGAGCCCACACATGGAACTAAGAGTCATTATTATGAAAAGTCATAGAGATAAAGTGATTCAAGAAAACAAGTTTGGACAGCATGTGCGAAGTAGAAGTAGGGAATCAGATGAGCCTCTGGAAGTCTGGGCTCTCTGGAGAGGCTGCCTGGTGCTCTCCTGCCCCATGTGACTGACTGCCTTCTCCAGTTCGGCAAGCAGTGTGGTGAGGGTCCTCTCCCAGCTCTTCCACAGCCCTTACTCTTCTGTGGGAGCCTGGGAAGCCCATCACTGGTCTGACGTGTACTTGTTTGTGGAGTCAGCAAATATTTATTAAGCACCTGCTATGTGCCAGTCTCCACTCTAGGTGCTAGAATGAAGCTGTGAACAAAACATACCAAAATTTCTACCCTCACAGCTTATATTTTAGCTGGGAGAAATACCAATTATGAATAAACATAATAGTAAACTAAATGATGCGGTATGTGTATTAGCCAGGTTTCTCTAGAGAAAAACAACTAATAGTATATATACATATGTATATATATATATATAT
>NW_006159949.1:1169931-1194291 GCF_000334495.1 Tupaia belangeri chinensis
TACACACACACACACACACACACACACATATACACACACACACATATATATAGTATATCTATGTAACGGGATACATATATATGATACAGCTATATAATAGGATATATATATGAGCTATAACTATTCATCTATCTCCTGGACAGGCCCAGGAGTTCATTTGTATTTTATATACATATAAAGAGATTTATTGTAAGAAATTGGTTCATATCATGTGATTACAGAGGCTATGAAGTTCTATTACCTGCCTTCTGCAAGTTGGAGACCTAGGAGAAAAGGTGGTATGGTTCTAGTTCAAGTCTGAAGGCCTGAGAACCAGGATAGCTGATGGTATAAGTTAGACTGAATGTAAAATATCAATGTCCTAGCTTAAAAAACAATCAGAGTAAATTTAAAAGTAAATTTTTTTTCTATAGTGTGCATGCACATGTGTGTGCATATGAGAGAGAAAAAGTAAGAAGCCACTCCTCAGGGAGGATGACCATGGCACAATTTGTTTCCCTCCATTCTCTTCTTGGAATTTGGGACATGCACACACATATGCCCAGCAGGTTTCTCGTCTCTGGGTCTAAGACTTGAACCACACAGTTAGCCATGTGGGATCCAGCCACCTTAACCACCTTGCCACTGGCTGGCCCAGCGAGAGTAAATTCTTTCTTCCTCTGTCTTTTGTTCAATTTAGATGTCCAGTAGATTGGATGAGGCCTACCCACATCGGGGAAGATAATCTGCTTCAGTCAGTCTACAATTCACATGAGAATTTCATCCAAACATACCCTTACAGATGCACATAAAATGTTTAACCAAATATCTGGGTACCTCATAGCCCAGTCTAATTGACAAATAAAATTAATCAATGCAGTATATTAAAACATGGTTAATATAGAATAAAATCAAGGATTAGGGTATGGAGATTGGCAGTGTGGGGGTCAAGAGGAGTGAAGTTGTGGTGTGACTAGGATGCTGGGTATCGATGAAAAGCTGACATTTGACCAAAGATCTGGAGGTATGAGCCAAGCGGACATCTTGAGGGAGAGAGTTCAAGGCCTGCCAAAGCAAAGACCCTGTGGTGGGAGCTGGACCGAAGGGCTCAGGCATATGGGTGAGGAAGTGTAGGAGAGGATGTTGGCAATGTGATAGCTGTGCATGTATGGTGGTGGCTTTGGGGGTGATATGTGGGCCTTTTGGACTGTCACATGGACTCTTGCTTTCACTGAGAGTAAAATGAAGAACTGTTGTGGGGCTTTGCTGTGCCTGCTGCTGGACCTTTGTCAGCTCTTGGAATTAGAAATCTATTTTGAGCTCCCAAAGGGCGGAATCAGTACCCGAGTGACCAGGATCTTCCTTGAACATATGGAGCCACATCATTTAGAGATATTGCCTACATACTTGTGGGGGTGCTGACAGGAAACAGAACAGACCCAGGAGCTCGTTTCCTAGTGACTTGATGGACAGCCTCAGCAGTGACTGATGGAGGGCGAGGAAAAGGAAAACCACTCAGGTAAAATGTGTCGATTGCAGCAAAAAAGTTTTGACCCAGAGAAAGAGGTTCCTTCCTGGATAATTAACACCCACAAATGGGGCCAGCAGGTAGTGTGGTGGTTAAGGTGCTGACCAACTGTGGTTCGAATCCTAGACCTGGTGGCTTGCTTTCTCACTCCTCCCTCCCCCTCTCTTGCACATATGCCCTATAGGAAATTAAAAAAGCAATAATAGGGAACCAACAGGTGGCATGTGGTGATTAAGGCACTGGACACTCCCACATGGCTGACCATAGTTCGAGTCCTGGACCCGGTGGTTTGCTTTCTCACTTTCTCTCTCTCTCTGTGTATCTCTTTGGTCAAATTAAAATAAATGAACGAATGAATAAAATTAAATACATAATTAGAAAAACTAGTGGCACACACAGAAAAAGCAATAATAATAAGTGAAATAATACTACTAATAAAAACCCCTACAAGTAGCCGCTGGGTCACCATCTGGAAGGCCAGGCATCTCTCTTGACCATGCAGGACCAAGTCCTGGCTTAGATGAAGTGTTATGATGGACTAGCGGGATTCTTCTAGCTCCCTGCTACTTGCCGGTTCAGAGACCCTATACATCCATTCAGTTTCTTTCATTAAAATGATTTCTGGCATGGGCTGTGATAACAATGTGAAATTATATTCTGGAGTCATGCTGAGTTTCCCTCTCCCCTCCCTAGTTGTTCTCACTACCTGTGGATTAACACAAATTTAACATGACAATTGTCAAGGTTCTGTTTCAGAAATCTCTGTGAAAAGAAATATTCCCAGAGTAAGATGAATTATTTATTCCTCAGAGTCTGCAGATTGCAGGGTGGGCCTCGAAAGCTGCCTGACAGGCAGGCCCGGCTCCCAGGGCAGTCCAGTCTGCTCAGGTGTGAGGGTGCAGTCAAGGCTCTCCGCAGGCCGAGTGTGTGGCCTGGAATGGAGAGGAGGGAGACTGGCCTGATAACAAACGCATGCGTCTGCCCAGCTCGCCTGTCTTCATCATGGGCTGTGAAGGCGGGCAGAGCAGTCTTGAGTGACGCTTCTGACAATGTGGAGAGTTTCACATTTATCTAATTTCCTAAAAGACAATTTTATACCAGGAGATTGTTATCAACTTTGTCCCCGTGGAAGTTATCGACAGCCTTGACTTCGGGGCTGACAAAATAATGTGCAGTTTATGGCATCTGTCAGCTAGCCGGAAGGAAAAGCCATTTCTTACCAGTAAGCAGATTGGAAGGAATTCGGGAGATTAGAACGAGCAATATCATCATTCCGGGGTGAAGGGATGTCAGGCACCGGCTATCGGCTTGTTAAAATGGGAAGGGAACCTTATAGACCTTGACTGTGAAATTGACTGAGTCTGACTTGCATACACGTGTAGTGTTGTTGAGATTTTTCCAAGCATCTGGGAGGTCCAGCAGAATGAAAAGAAAACCGATCTTTAGACTAAAAGTAAGCTTTAATTCTGGTCAGAATCTGTCACCTTTCTAGAAATTCCCCCTGAAGACCCCACTGTGTGGGCTCTACTGTTCTCTTTGGTGGCGCCCACAAATCAAGGTTTTGAACTTTTAAATGACATCTTAAATAGACACACTTATTATTGGAAACATTACATAAGTTCAACTCAGGTCTTAAATGTCGTCAGCTGACGTTTATGTTCTGGTACGATTTATAATTCTACAGAAAGGTTAACACTTAATTAAAGTACTGCTGGAAATTGCCTTTTTGATAAACTGGGGCTTTGTGATTTTCTTTACTTGAAGTAGAGAAAAAAGGAATCTTCCATGATCCGCTGGTCTCCCATCAAACAATCACTTCAGGACCCAGAAAGAAGCGTAAGGCTAAGGGAAAGTGGGGTTTGCTGCTCGAAATGAGTCTCAGGGCTTCAGAGAGTGGCAGCACCTGCTGAAAGCCCTCCTGGCAAAGGATGTGGTTACCTGGGCCTCTGGCCAATATTGGGTTCTTCTCCTTTTGTTTTTAGCTGGAAACTAATGAAGGTTAAACTAAAGGCAGATTGCTGGTTTGTCCTTGAGTTAATTACTATGAAGAGAAACAGTCTTAGTCATGAGAAGAAAAGTTGGAAAGCTATGTATTGGGGAGCCAGAGAGATGTTTCCCATATTGCTCACAAGCTTCTGATGTGGAAGGAAGCATTCTGTGGTCTAAAAATGGCAATTAACCTAATCTATTATTAAAAAATTGAAAACCACTATAAAACCAACCCAGAGCAACGTTATTCTACACCCAATAATGGAGCAGGACTTCCTAAGCCCTTTTCTCCACTTGACCAGATTTTGAGAAAGGAGTGAGTGAATTGGATGGACAACAGCAGGGCAGTGGGTTTACTGATCTCAGGAGGAGAGAAATGCTCACAACCTGGATATGCTCAGGGGAGCATGTGGACCACATGTCTGAAGCCCTGATGTGTTTTCTTGGGCTTCTGTTGACCAAGTCTGGTGTAGCTGCCTGTGAGTTTCTGTTTTATACTAAGGAAGTATTTTAATTTAAAGAATACTATTTGGTGTCAGTTTCTATTTTTCAGCCTCTTATACAGAGCTTGCTGAAGGTATAAAAAATGTGAACATGAGGGACCAGCAGTTAGTGTAATAGCTATGTCGCTGGACTCCCACGTAGTCGATCGTGGTTTGGGTCCCGGACCCGGTGGCTTAAACCCACGGCGTGTGTGCCCAAGATCCCGAGAGGAGAATGGAGGAGAAGGGATTGCGGCGTGGCCATCCCCCCTGGGGGGTGATTTCTCGCTTTCTGTCTCTCTGTCTCTCTCTGACTGGCGAGTGCACGTGCCCTATAGCAAAACAAACAAACAAACAACAAACAAAAAACTCTCCAAAAAAAAGTGAGCATGGGTTTTATCAGAATAGTTTAAAAAATTATTTAGCTTTTGTGTAAAAAAGTGAAAATCTCAACAACTAGCGGCTATAAAATTATTGCATGGGCTAATAGCTTCTGAAACTTAATTACTTCTTTAAACATTTTGCTATGAGGCACATATACTTGCTGGAGAGACAGAGAGAGAGAAAGTGAGAAAGCACCCCCTATGTAGATGGCCACGTAGCAATCCCTTCTCCTCCATTTCCCTCTCAGGATTTTGGTCACACTATGATTTTAAGCTGCTGAGCCCTGGACTTGAGTCGCGCTGTCAGTCACATGGGATCCAATGCCTTCACCACCAAGCCACCTACTGGCTCCTGAAAACTTATTTTGAAATAATAAAAGTATTTATATATTGATTAACAAGAGAAAGCATTGTTACACTATACATGGAAATGAACCAGAGCAAAGAAGTTCGAAGATGCGTGTGGCAGCAAGAGTTACCTCCAAGTGCCTTCTTGTGTGGTCACAGAAAGTTAGCAGTGAGCACTAAGGGTAGGTTACCAACATAGACAAATGCTTGATGGTGACAACACTGATATGACCGGCTTTTCTGTGTTGCTTGTTATTTCTGCAGACAAGCTCGATAATGAGCTTGTCTGTCTAATACATGTGCCATATTGTGAACTTATTTAGAGACTTCTAAGTGAATATGGAAAAACCTATATTGGACCAAGGCCCAAGATTTTTTTTCCTTGCATATCTGATTTGGAAACTCAGAAATCCAACCAAACTACAAATGAACAAAAGGATATAAAACCAACCCAGAGCAACGTTATTCTACACCCAATAATGGAGCAGGACTTCCTAAGCCCTTTTCTCCACTTGACCAGATTTTGAGAAAGGAGCGAGTGAATTGGATGTGAATTGGATGGACAACAGCAGGGCAGTGGGTTTACTGATCTCAGGAGGAGAGAAATGCTCACAACCTGGATATGCTCAGGGGAGCATGTGGACCACATGTCTGAAGCCCTGATGTGTTTTCTTGGGCTTCTGTTGACCAAGTCTGGTGTAGCTGCCTGTGAGTTTCTGTTTTATACTAAGGAAGTATTTTAATTTAAAGAATACTATTTGGTGTCAGTTTCTATTTTTCAGCCTCTTATACAGAGCTTGCTGAAGGTATAAAAAATGTGAACATGAGGGACCAGCAGTTAGTGTAATAGCTATGTCGCTGGACTCCCACGTAGTCGATCGTGGTTTGGGTCCCGGACCCGGTGGCTTAAACCCACGGCGTGTGTGCCCAAGATCCCGAGAGGAGAATGGAGGAGAAGGGATTGCGGCGTGGCCATCCCCCCTGGGGGGTGATTTCTCGCTTTCTGTCTCTCTGTCTCTCTCTGACTGGCGAGTGCACGTGCCCTATAGCAAAACAAACAAACAAACAAAAAAAAAACTCTCCAAAAAAAAATGAGCATGGGTTTTATCAGAATAGTTTAAAAAATTATTTAGCTTTTGTGTAAAAAAGTGAAAATCTCAACAACTAGCGGCTATAAAATTATTGCATGGGCTAATAGCTTCTGAAACTTAATTACTTCTTTAAACATTTTGCTATGAGGCACATATACTTGCTGGAGAGACAGAGAGAGAGAAAGTGAGAAAGCACCCCCTATGTAGATGGCCACGTAGCAATCCCTTCTCCTCCATTTCCCTCTCAGGATTTTGGTCACACTATGATTTTAAGCTGCTGAGCCCTGGACTTGAGTCGCGCTGTCAGTCACATGGGATCCAATGCCTTCACCACCAAGCCACCTACTGGCTCCTGAAAACTTATTTTGAAATAATAAAAGTATTTATATATTGATTAACAAGAGAAAGCATTGTTACACTATACATGGAAATGAACCAGAGCAAAGAAGTTCGAAGATGCGTGTGGCAGCAAGAGTTACCTCCAAGTGCCTTCTTGTGTGGTCACAGAAAGTTAGCAGTGAGCACTAAGGGTAGGTTACCAACATAGACAAATGCTTGATGGTGACAACACTGATATGACCGGCTTTTCTGTGTTGCTTGTTATTTCTGCAGACAAGCTCGATAATGAGCTTGTCTGTCTAATACATGTGCCATATTGTGAACTTATTTAGAGACTTCTAAGTGAATATGGAAAAACCTATATTGGACCAAGGCCCAAGATTTTTTTTCCTTGCATATCTGATTTGGAAACTCAGAAATCCAACCAAACTACAAATGAACAAAAGGACAACAGGAGCCTTAAAGGGAGCACTGGTTTTAAGGAGTGCAGTAGAGGGAGAGATAGTACCGTCCTTCTCATTGGCCTTGAGCCCCTTGACCTTATTCCAAGGACAATAGGACAATTCATGCCATTTAAAATCCAAAGCAGCAGTGACACAGAAGCAGAGTCACGTAGTGACATCCCATATAGACACCTGTCTGTAGAACAGCATTGTTTAACAGGTGTGTGGTCTTTGGCAAGTTAGTGAACACCCCTATATCTCCATGTCTACAACTGTAAAATGGGGAGACAAAAGGGACGTATTTCACAGGGTGGTTGTGAGGATTAACTAACTTAATGTGTGAAGTGCTAGAACAGTGTCTGGCACCTAGCTCATTCAATGTTAACTCTTATCATCACTGTGATGAGTTAACTTGGCTTGTGTGTTAGGGGAGGAGGTGCTAAGTTAACCTCCCACACAAAAATCTGTCAGACCTTGGGAGTTTGACAGGACAGTGAGAAAGAGGTTAATTGTTTTAGCCTTTCTAAAAGAGCTCTGATGGGAAATATCAGCCTTGGCAAATGAACTAGGAACACATAAATATACTCAATGTTTTTGGTCACATCCTCTATTATTAGTAAGAAGCCATTTCCTTTTGGGGTGAATATTAGGGACAAAAATAAGGCTCTTCAGATTACCACCCCTCTTATTAACGCTGTTGAGGCACATGGGCTTTCATTGAGGCTGACTGGCAAGTGCATCCTCACAAAAGCAAATGTGGCACATTTAGGATCCTATTCACTTCGAGCGAAAGCGGGGGCTTTTGGCACTGGAAATGCAATGCGAGATCTTGGCAGTGGCGGTTAACATTCTTAGATGGGGGTTGAAGTCACAGCTTGCAGGGGTCATAAGGTAGGAAACAGCTGAGTGTTATTTTGAGGCTGCCAGAAAGATCTACAGGCATGTGGGTGCACATTTGCTGTCTACACACAGGAAGATTTACCTTTAATAGCAAATGATTTTGCTGGGGTCTATTTCTCGATATCAGCAGGTAGATATATTTTTCAGTGAGTTTCACTTTTATTTGGAACCAGTAGAAGAATAAGAAAAAAAGAAAACAGCCTCAAAGAGTTGCCTAATGGCACGATTCTCCCCAAATCTTTTAAATTAATTTTGCCTTTCTCAGCATTACCAAGCTTTGTGACTTCTTGTATTATGAGAATTCACAAAACCAAAGAGAATTTTCTAGAGTATTCAGAATTCTCATCTGAAGAGAAGCCTGCAGCACTGCGGGTGTCTGGAACACTTGTTTGTCTAGGACACCCAGCCATGCTCCAGGAAGAAGGGAACAGTGGGATGCCCTTCGTACAAGGAGTTCTCAAGCAGCTTTGCAAATTAGAAGGGGATTAGGAGGAGGCAAGTCTCCATGGAGTCCTCTGTCACCCAGATGCATTTTTGTCGTGAACTGAGGGTTTGGAGATGTAGGTGACATGAAGGGGAACAGAATTAACCAAATGCCTCAGGAGAAATATCGCTTTATTTTATACGAAACTTGATATGAAAAACTAAAAGAGGTTAATTTACCTTTCAGGATGTTTTCTGGCTACAAACTTAGGTATAGAAATTTGGTTTCAGCCTGCTAGCAAGGGACTAACTGCTGCTGTGATGATCCTGAACTCCTGGGCGAGTTTGGAACCATACAATATTTGCACATTTTAGAGTTAGAGGCATAACGTTGAGATGAAATTGGCATGAGAAGTTGTACAATTTCTTTTCTTGAAGATTTTTTTGAATTATTTTATTTAACTTTATTTATTTATTTTAATTTGACCAGAGAGGGAGGGAGGGAGGGAGGGAGAGAGAGAGAGAGAGAGAGAGGAGAGAGAGAGAAAGCGAGAAAGCAAGCCACCAGGTCCAGGACTTGAACTGTAGTTGGCTATGTGGGAGTCCAGCACCCTTAACCACCACACCACCTGTCAGCTCCAGTTTCTTGGTGACTTTGAGGAGAGCATAGACTGTAGGGGAGAGCAGGTACTGGGAGAAGAGGGGACATTTCTAGCTTCATTGTTTTCTACGATTCGGTAAACATCAGCTAGAAACTTGCCTTCCTAAATGCTCAAGTTACATTTAAAAACTCAAATAACTCAAGGGCTAATTCGGCATTTAAATTGTTCTGGGAAACTTTTTCAAAACTGCTTTTGCATTTATATTTTACAGAGTTAAAAGGGACAATCACGGAAAAGCACAACCAACTGTGACCAATACAAGCGGAAAAAAACCTGAGCATAACAATGAGAAGCCTCATGGGCGGAATTGCAAGAAGACAGCCTAAGCTCTCCTCATCGGCATGTGCAATTATATATGGATGAAAAATTATAGGGGCTAATAATTACAGCAGCAATTGTCCACTTGCAGAACAATTAGCCCTTTGCTCCTCATTCTGAGAAAGTGACTAATTGTACTCACAGCAAGCCAACTATCCAAGCATTTGTTTTGGAATGAAATTTTATGCTTGCCAAAAAGTGCCACCTACAGGAAAGTGAGACCTAGGGTGCCAGGAGGCCCAGTGCATAGAACCCATGGCTTTAAAATTCTCTCCTTCTAGCCTAGGACAGGTCTTGAATTTGTGAGAAAGTGAGTAAAAATGCTGATGCCATAGCAATTGTGGACTACATAAAGCCATATCTTAAAAAAAGGGGGAAGTAAAAATAGAATTCAGGTAATGATAACAATTATACTTAATGAGTACCTTTCAGCGGAGATCATAAATGCCTTTAGTTAAATTTCACAGTCTCCGGTCAGATGTAAGGGAAGACTACTTGTAAGCTAAACTTTACTTTTCAAAGAATCAGAAGCAGAGGTGAATTGTGTTGTCTGAAATGGATAGATGATAAAATCCAAAGATTTCTTTTCCAGAAATTACATTTCTGCTCGTTTTGTTAAGGTAAACATTTTTCAAGATAAGGTATATAATATGTCAATGTAGACTGTCAAAAGGAAGTCCTCCCACCCTTCCTTGTCCACCCCCAACACACTCATATTCACAGTGAGGTTTCATTAAGTTCCTGGCTTCATTGCTGACATAACATTTTATGAAACATGAAGTGAACACTCAGGGCAGGAGGAAATGGCCTATTTCTGGGAGTCTTCCTCTGGCTCCCAGATTTCCTTATGGGACACATGACTTTTGGCAAAACAGTCCACCACCAGTTCTTGCTTCTACTCACACCTCAGACCTCAGCCTACAGCACCATTACAGAAGGTCTTACTCGGGTAATTGTGCCATTTTGTTTGAGTGTTTGCGTATGTTCTTGAAGGCTACTGGCTTCATGAACAGAGTCAGGGTCAGGCTTTCTGGAGAACCTTTGCTTTTAGTCCTGGAATAGGCTACCTTCTGACTCTGAGTATTTTTTGTTCTTTTTTTTAAAAATTTACTTATTTCTTCCTTTCATGAGCAAGCCTGTGAAAGACACAGACAGGCACTCCCACTAGGGTCCTCATGTCATAATCCACCCTCTATCTCAGTAGAGTCAGTTCTGGAGCATGTGTATATATGTGCCCTGTGTACTCAGGGAGGTCTTTGGACATGAACCCAGGACCTCCCCATTTGGGTCAACCCTGAAGAGTGTTGTGTTACTACTAGGCCACTGTGTATTTCTTTCTGGGTATTTCAGTAGTTTTGTCCAAGGACTTGATTACAAATCTCTTTGGCTGCAGTCCAACATGGATGGTTACCATATTTTTACTTTTTTTTTTAGGCACATGGGGAGTTTCCATATTTTTTACTTTTTTTTTTTTTTTTTTTGGCATTTTCTGTTAATAGATATGGGTGAACCCATATACCTGAACTTCAAAATGTGGGGCCCAGGTGGAGACCTGTCTCACCTGGGGCTCAGGGCAGTACTGCTGACACATGAAGCCTTTTAACTCTCTTTTCCTTTAAAAGCTGGTGAGAGGATTATTTATCTCCTGCTCCTCCTTCTAGTTAGGTCTCAATTGACTTCCTCCCTATTTAGATCTGGGCTGGGCATGAGCAGCCATTTTAATCTCTCTGTCATGGGGAGGCTGAGTAGAAGTGGGTCCTGGTTCTACTGGGGACAGGGTCTCCCATAACCCATTCCGCAGCTCTTCCTATCTCTCTGGCTCTGTCTCTTATATGAAGAAACTTCAAGGAGTTTATGGAAAAACTGAAATCAAGTACACATTTATTTTGGTGTTTCACCCCAATAGGACTCCTATGCATAGCTTTTTCATAGTACACAGTTCTGGGAACTTTTTGAAGGCCTCTTGTACTCCAAGTAAGAGTGCACAGCTTCTCCATTGGGTCCCTGTCCAGTTCCTCTTTCTCTAGTCCCTAGTATTTTTTCTCTCCCAATGCTCAGTATCATACCCTCTGTTCAATACCATCCATTTCACATTCCCTTTGACTTCTACAATATTCATCTTCCATAGCATTTCTCTGCGTTTTTACTGAAGATAACAGGGAGGTACAGCTGTCTAATCACACTCCTAAGTGTAGAAGCTCAGATAACAAAGAAATTGTGGCCTCAAGCCAAGATCCTAAGGTGACCCAAAAGAAAGGAAAAACAGTTATTTTCCTAAGATTTCTAGCTTTGGAGATGCCGGGCACCTTGCCAGCCTTCTCCTCATCTCTATTGGCTCTGATCCAGCAAGATCATTTATGTTCCAAACAGAAACATGTCTAAAACACAGAAGTTAGATACTTAATGCTTTAGATGAATTGCCTTGAGACCACTTTAATTCAGCATTGTTGGAAACCACGGACATCCCCAAAATGGTGCCTCATACTCTTTTCCTTCTCTTGCATGAAGCCCAGACATTCAAATACTCTATTGTGTCCTGTTCCATATGCATACCTGTTTTACGTAGATGTTTCAAGAAGTAATTGTGTATCTTTTTACTAGTAAAAGTACTGTATTTTTTTGTTTTTGAGTGCCAGTTGCTTTCTTTTTTTTTGTAACACAAAGTTTATTGTATATATTTGACATTATAGCATGATGTTATAGGATACATAAAGACACAGAGAGCAGGCCAGCAGGTGGAGTGGTGCTGAAGGCACTGGATCCCACTTGAACAACTCTGTGGTCTGACTCTCAGACCCAGCGGCTTGAAAAACAGGAGGCCACATGTGCGTATGGCAAAGCTATCCTCCTTGGGGGGTGAGTTCTACTTTTGTTCCCTCCCTGACTCCAGCAAGCACGCATGCCTTATGTCAAAATCTTAAAAAAAAAAAGAGAGAGAGAGAGAGCGCTATATATAGGTAGTGAAATAGATTAATTTACCTATAATTTCATTGTTTCTTTCTTTGTGTATGACAAGAATAGTTAAAGTCCACTTACTGAAAGTCTCTTAACTATGTTTTAATCTGTTCTTTCTTAAGTAAGCAAAACCCCAAAATTTTGTTTTGTTGATCTCTGTATTATTTTGTTTAAGCCTCCATTTCATTTATTTTAGTTCTGATCTTTATTATTTCTTGCCTACTAATTTTAAGTATGGTTTGGCCTTGCTCTTGCTCTTTTAAAAAGCTCCTTGAAGGGCTGGCAGATGCCGTGGTAGTTAATGGCGCTGGACTCTCACATGGCTGATCGTGGTAGGAGTCTCAGACTTGTGGGCTTGCTTTCTCACTTTCCCTCCCTTTCTCTTTCACTCTGTCCCTCTCTGGTCTAATTAAAATAAATAAATAAATAAAGATAAAGAAAATAATTAAAGAAAAACTCCTTGAGGTGCATATTAGGTGGTTTATTTGAAATCTTTCTACTTTTATTGATGGAGGCATTTATTACTATCAAGTTCGCTCTCAGTACTGCTTTTGTTATATACCACAGGTTTTAGTATGTTGTGTTTTTCATTTTCTTTTGTTTAAAATATTTTTGAAGTTCTCTTCTTAATTTTTTAAAAAAATTATTTTATCTAATTTTATTCATTGTCATTATTTTATTTTCGAAGTTGACCAGAGAGAGAGAAGGAAAGTGAGAAAGTAAGCCTCCAGGTCCAGAACTCGAACTACGGTCAGCCATGTGGAAATCCAGCCTCTTCAACCACCATGTTACCTGCCATCTCCTCTTCTTAATGTTTTTATTGACCCAGTAGTTATTCAGAATCATGTCCTTTAATTTCTGTGTATACTGTTCCTTTTATTATTATTGATTTCTATTTTTATCCCCTTGTGGCCAGGGAAAGTACTTGGTATGATTTGATTTTTTAAATTTGGTTTATCCTGGAGGACATTTCGTGTGCTGATGAAAAGCATGTATGCGTACTCTGCAACTGTTGGATGAGATAGTCTGTAAATGTCAGTTAAGTCAATTTGGTCTATAGTGTAGTTTAAATTAGGTCATGAGGAAAGTCATGGCATATTTTTCTATGTTTTTCTGTGCAAAAATGCATCATGACTTTCCTGATGACCCAATCATTTTTTATTATGTTAAAAAAGTTATACATTCAATCCCAACACTTTTTTTTCTGTTTTGTTTGGACAATCTATCCAATGCTGAGAGTAGCATATTAAAGTTCCTAACTATTACCGTATTGGTATCTATCTTTCCTTTTAGATATATTAATATTTGTTTTATGTATTTGGTGCTCTAATGTTGGGTATATAAATATATGTAATTATTGTTGTTATACCTTTCACTGAATTTATCCCTTTATCATCATATAATGGTCTTCTTTATCTATTTTTACAGCTTTTTATTAAGTAAAGTTTTTTACAGCTTTTTTAAGTAAAGTCTATTTTATTTGATTTAGTCACTCCTGCTTGCTTTTGATTTTCATTTCTATGGAATATCTTTTTCTATCCCTTTACTTTCAATCTATGTGTGTCTTTTACCACTGAAGTGTGTTTTTTGTAGGCAGCCTATAATTGGGTCTTTTTTTTTTTTAATCTAGTCAATCTATGTTTTTTAACTTGAGAGTATAATTTGTTTATATTCAAAGTTATTGTTGATAGGCAAGGACTTTATTCTTTTTTTAAGAGAGGTTTTTTTTTTTTTTTTTTTTTTTGCTGTAGGGAGTGTGAGCTCACTGGAGAGACAAGAGAGAGACAGAGAAACAGAAAGTGAGAAATCACCCCCTGGGAAGATGGCCTGTCACAATCTCTTCTCCTCCATTCTCCTCTTGGGATTTTGGGCATGCATGCACATGCACCTAGCACAAGTTTTAAGCTATTTGGCCTGGTACTCAAACCACTGCTTACTACGTGGCAGTCCAGTGACATAACCATTAAGCCGTCTGCTGGTCTTGGCAAGGATTTATTTCTATCACTTTGTAAAATGCTTTCTGATGGTTCTGTATTTTATTTGTTCACTTATCCTCTTGTTGTTTATTTGTGCAGTTCGGTGATTTTAACTAGTGTTAAACTTTGATTTCTTTCTCTTTCTTGCTTGTATATTCACCCTACTGGTGAGTTTTATACTTTTGTGTATTTTCATGTTGGTGGTTGTTGTCCTTTAGCTTTCAGATACAGAACTCCCTTAAGAATTTCTTGAAAAGCTGGATTAGTGGAGATAAATTCCCTGTTTTTTCTTGTCTGGCAAAGTTTACTTCTAATTTATTTCTGAAGGGTAGCTTTGCTGGGTATAGTATTCTTTGCTGGCAATTTTTATTTCTTCCTCACTTTAAATATTAATCATCCTATTCTCTTCTGGTCAATAAGGTTTCTGCTGAGAAATTTGGTTTTAGTCCAATAGGGATTCCTTTATGTATGACTCGATGCTTTTTTCTTGGTGTTTTTAGAATATTCTTTTTGGATTTGACTATTGATAGTTTGATTATAGTATGCCTCACATAATAATGTGGGTTGAATCTATTTTGGGACTTTTGAGCTTTCTGAATCTGAACATTCAGATTTCCTTCAAGAATTGGGAAGTTTTCAACAATTTCATAAAATAGTTGCTCTATCCTTTTCCCATCTCTTTTCCTTTTAGAACTTCCATATTGTGAATATTTGTTTGCTTAAGCATGTCTCATAGCTCCTATAGACTTTCTTTATTCTTTTTTCCTTTTGCTTGGCCTACCTGCAAATTCAGAAATTCTTATGTTTGATCAAGTCTGTTTCTGAAGTTCTTGATCTAAAAAAAAAATTCTTTCTTCAGTTCTAAATTTTGATTATTCTGTTAAATTTTTCATTTAGGTCATGTATTGTTTTTGTAGAAATTTGTCTCTGTATTATCTTATATCTCACTGAATTATTATGGTCATTATTTTGAATCTTTTTTAGGTATTTCGTAGAGTTCCTTCTCTGTGGAGTCTGTTGCTGGTTACCTATTGTGCACCTTCGGGTATCATGTTACCTTGCTTTTTCATATTTTGTTGTACTTACATTGATATTTGTGCATCTGATGAAACAATTGCCTCTTCCAGTTTTATAGGATAGCTTTCATGGTGAAAGACAATATTGTAGATGGGTCCTAGGATATTGGTGGGTAGAGCTTATTGGCTTTTGTTCAAGGTGGGTGCAGTAGTGTAGTCTCTGTGCAGTTTCTTCAACTGTAATCAATGTCATTTATGTCCATGAGTACTTTAGTAACTTAGGTTGCAGGAGTTTGGAGGGCTGGTCTACTGATTGGGACCCCACTCTCTTAAAGGCAGATCATGTTTATGGGTGCGTGGGGTTGTCCTAGCAGCTCCCTGCACAGCATGGCTGTGAATGAAGTTGCTTGTCTGGTTGCTCATGTGGAATGTGGGTTTGAGGGGGCAAGATCTCACCAGTGGCTCAGCTGTGGGACAGCGCTGCTTATCCAGCTGCTTTTGCAGAATGCTAGGGGATAGCATCTCTCTGGCAGCTTGGATGTGGGTGGGGTTGCTCTCCTGGTTACTCCTACAAGATGCTATGTTCTTATTTAAGAAAAACAAAACAAAACAAAACAAAACATGAAACTTCAGGACACAAGATTTAATCAATTTATTCCCAAGACATTTGTCTAAATCTCTCTCAAGGTCAGTGTTCTTGGCCACTCTTTTCGAAGGCCAGCAAAGATGGTGTTTTAAATCTTTTGCTCCTACTAATCCTTACTTGTTTTGTCACCCCTCTATGGTAGTAGTTAAATAAGCAAAAGTTAAAGTATCTCTCAGCTATAGGCTCACCCCTTCATACTTCCAAAATCTCAGCAGTTTTCCCGTTTCTCCTTGGGGGAAGCCACTGGCTCTTTCATGTTATGGTGCCAGATGATGAAGGCAAAGAAGCCCTCCTGACTTAATTTTGGAGACCTCCAATTGTCTCCAATGCCTGATTGCTATACTTAGGAGAAACCAGAGAATTATATCCTAGGAAATCTTACCCTGAGAAATGAGTTTTTAAATATTCACTGGTGCTGACTTATTGGAGGTAAACAGATAGTGAGTTCTATTGATATGTTTCTCCCTCAAATAATTTCTCAAATATTTCACTCTTATATTAAGCACTTTCTAATCTATATCCTGGTATTTTTCTAGCCCAAATATATATATTTTTCCTCTTGTCAATGATTCAAAAGTCTTTTCATGGTGATAAGGTCTTTGTGCCACTCCCATTTTGACACTAGCTGTGATCTTATGTTTGGCATATAGATTGGTGGAAAAGATTTACCTTACCTCTAAATATATTATCTTTGCTACAAACTGCCCCATGTTGCCCTCCACTATAAAGTTGTGTTAAATGTCTTTCTTAAATAGTCTAAAATACAAAATCTTGTTGGAATCAGTGAGGTCATGTAGGCGAGAAACACACAGAGCACATCTCTGTGTAGCTTCTTTTGGCCTCTGAAATCCATAATGGGGGTTTGGCATTGCCAGCCATACCGTCTAGTTCTTTCCATATCATGAAAGAAAAATTCTTGTTAAGACTAGGCCTTTTTAATCTCAAGGATTATATCACTATTTCAGAAAAACTCACACTAACAGTCTGTGTACTTCCATTTAAGAGCATGTTTATAAAAATCCTTGTTCTTAAGCCAAACTCAGCATTAAGAGGCTAAGACTTCAGGGATGAGGCACTAATGAAAGCACATGTCTGAATCATGTACCTCTTTGTGTCTAACTTCCTAGTGTTCTAGAAAACTTATTTCTTCACAGTTATTTTTCACCTTATTTCTCTAAGTCTATACTATGACCCTATTACTTAGTGAATCTAGTCTAAATGTTCAGGTCTGATTTAAGGCCTTCCTTATTTTGAGTTTATTTGTTTTTAATTGCCAGAGAATGTATGCACTTGCCAGAAAGAGACAGAGAGACAGAAGGAGAGAGAGGGATACCCCCCACACCCCATGGGGCACGGTTGCACTACAGGGACCAGGATTTGAACTGCAGTTGGTCATCTGGGATCTGTATCCTTTAACTAATAGGCTACTGGGCTAGCCCAGGCCTTCCATATTTTGGCTGTATCCTGCCTATCCAATATTGTCTTCTACTGCTCAATTGCGGTGTTCTGTTGATGTAATCAACTCCATACAACAAACAGGTTTATTTCCCTCCATGCTTTTGTATCATGCTCTCTCTCTCACAAAGGATATTTTTAGCTTTTCTGTCCTATCTTTATACATTTTGTATCAGATATTTTTCTAGTATCCATTTTTCCCTCTTTGGAATTTTCCTCTAGGAACTACCTCTTTTTCTGCTCTCAGTTTAGGTGCTCTCAGTTGGACTGACTTTACCACTCAGGGATAATTCATGGAATCTAAGAAAATGGCATTTTTGTGGCCTGAATGTGACCTACTCAGAACCAAAGACTTTTGGTAGGAATGGTGGGATAGAGGCAGACACTTTCCTTACTAGGCCTGAATTCAGAGGAAATAAAGTTTGGAGTTATTACTACCACACTGAAATTTTAAGTCAAAAGCCAAGAGCTATCCTAGAGAAAGTGGAGCCAGGGAATAGAGAGGAAAAGGGGCTTCACATTGAACCCTGGATCAAGACACGCCTAAAGTCAGCCTTTGACTTAATGTTATGTTCTCTTTTCACTTTATTCTCGTATTACTTAGATCAATTTACATTAATTTTGTACTCATCCCTCCCTATCTCAATACAACTTTATACAGGTCATTATGAATGATATGGAGAATGTATATAAAGTGCCTAGCACAGTACTTTATATGCAGGAATTACTGAATACATGTTAGCCATTATTATAGTGATGGCAGAAATAGTAAATTGATATAATATTTAAACATTTTAAGTGAGCATTTTTCCAGCAGTTAAGAGTAGTATGAAATGCATGTTCTGTGATAAATGATGAGAAGTTGGGAATGTATGGGGGATATGTACCAAGGTCTGTGTTTGACTTACCTTTTTTTTTGTTTTGTTTTGTTTTTTTGTTTTTTTTTTTTTCAATAGAGATTGTTTTTTCTTACTTAAGAAATTTCCTTCATCATCTCTGATTAGTAAGCTAAAATGATGTTCAAAGATGATTTTCTTTTGGATTCTGATTTTGGGGTCTCAGATGCAGGATGACACATAGTCTAATATCACAAGTAGATGCTTTAGTCGGACACACTCCATTGGATACTAATCTGAGTTTTCTCACGTCTCCAGTCTCTTAGGAAAGGGCCATTTCCCCCAGTGGATTGCTACCAGTCTGGCAGATGTTCCCCAAATGGGGAATTAATTTGCTCATTATTTCAGATGCAGAGTACTTCACTTGCTTTAGAGATGTTTTCCATTACTAAATAGGGAGACTTTCTGTGAATGAGTAATATTAATTCCTGCCGAATAGGAAGACTTTCTGTGAATGAGTAATATTAATTCCACTGGAGTTCAAATCTTGGCTAGACCATCTTTGACTTAAATAACTTTATTTATTTAGTTGTTATAAAGTGAAAATCGCAGAATGTGTTTTTCCCCAGAGAACATTGTTTTGTCTGTTAAATATTGACTTACATATTTTGATCAAATAGCCCAGATTCCAGTACCCCGCTCCACAGCAGCAATATTTATAAAATGGACAAAGCTGTATTTTTCCATCTAATGTTATTTTAGTGCTTTGAACTCTGATATTAATGTGAGATGTTCCAGAGTAAGTGGTCATTATCGCCCTCACCCGTTTTTAGCTGAAAGGGAGTTAATAATGCTGACTCTAATTTTCTTTTGGTCTGATAATTACAGGCCCTGAGATTCTAGTTCAAATGAAAGTTAACATCTTTCTTGACTTATTGTAGCCCTTTCTTCTCAGGGACTTATATTCAGAACAGTGGCTGTCATCATTGTTGTCATGGAACTTCTGTTATGTGCTGGTATTTTCTACAGTGCTCCACAAGACAGATTTCCCTGGTGCTTACCTCGTGAGACAATGTTGATGAGTAAGAATGAGGAATTTACCTTTATATCCAAGAGTTTGGCAAGGCTTTGTTGGCACCTTTTCAAAGGACACAGATTATAGGGGGAACCAGCAGTTAGCGTAATGGCTATGTTGCTGGACTCCCACGTAGTCGACCGCGGTTCGTGTCCCGGACCCGGTGGCTTAAAACTCACGCCGGGCGCGTGTGCGTGCGTGCCCAAGATCCCGAGAGGAGAATGGAGGAGAAGGGACTGCGGCGTGACCATCCCCCCCTGGGGGGTGATTTCTCGCTTTCTGTCTCTATGTCTCTCTCTGTCTGTCTGGCGAGCGCACGCGCCCTACAGTGAAAATCTCTCAAAAAAAAAAAAAAAAAAAAGAAAGGACACAGATTATGATTGAAATGAAATCATCATTTTTTTTTACGCTATATCTTATAGAAATTGTTTCTCTATGGGACAAGCAAATTAGAGATTGTTAAGGATTCTTTAGAGAAACTGTATAACAAAGTAGTATATTTTCTGTAATTGTTACTCATTTAATATTTATATTCTGGAATTTAGGGTGAAATTGCTTTTTCTCTTCCTCTTAAAATATACACTTAAAAAATAATTTGCTTTAGGGTATGTGCACTCACCAGAAAAAGATAGAGAAGGAAAGTACCCCCTGGAGGTATGGCCATGCTGCAATCCCTTCTCCTCTCAAGATTTTGGGCATGCACACACATGCGCCTGGTGTGTTTTTCAAGCTACCAGGTCCAGGACTTGAACTGCGTTGCTGGTCATGTGGGTTCCAGCCGCTTTAACCTTGACACCTCCTAGCTGGTCCTATATGCTTTAAGACTGTGACATGGAAAAGCAAAGAGTTAGATGAAGTTGAATAAAATAAAAATAAATTCCTAGGAGAAAACAAAAAATAATTAATAGAATAAGGTATTTGAAGGTGCTGCTCAAAGGAGTCTGAATCCCACATGTCAATGGTGGTTTGAATTCCCAGCCTATTGGCCTAAAACACATCAGACATGCATGTGAGTGCCTGGGATCCAATGTGATGGAGGGTTAAAAGAAGGGGATTGTGGTGTGACCAGACTCTGTGGAGGATGCTCCTTTCTTTTTCTCTCTCGTGTGCATGTACATGCTTTATCATGAATAAAAAATAAATTAAAAAAAGGAACGAGGGATTTAATATGTGAGATATACTCTCAATGGAAATATAGCATGCTGATTCAATAATAGTGTTGATTCTAAAACTCTCAGAAGTTAAAATGAGAAGAAAGAGGGATTTAAGAATTTAAGTGGGTCAGTTTCATGGCCTGGTAGTTAAGGCAGTCAGATCCCATGTAGCCTACTGTGTGATTCGAATCCTGACCCCAGAGGCTTTTAAAACATGCTAGGCATGTGTGTGTGCATGCCTCAATCCTGACAGGGTAGAGAAATGAAGGGATTACAGCAGAACCACACTCCGCTGGGGGGTGCTTTCTCCCTCCCCCTAAATCTTTCCCTCTCTCTGTTGTAACTTAGATCTATGAAAGTCCCTAGTCAAGAGCTTTGTCTAACATATATCATGAGCATGGCCCGTAAGGAAACCTTTCTGATGATAAAATATACTGTGATCTGCTTCCATAGTAGGTAAATGGCAGAAGATTCTTCATTGAGGTTATTGCAAACATGTCTGAACATATTTTAAAAAGGACACTTTGGGCTTGGAATCAATTCAACGCAACTAATACAATGAGTATCCAGTCATTTCGAGGTATATGTGTCCATCCCAGACAAGGTTCTTAGAGATCTTTTCCACCTGTAAATAATTTTGTGATGATTTTCCCCTTAATTGGCTCAATGAAGGCAGAGACATAATAATGAACCCGAATGTTTTTATAACTTAAAAGAGGAGTTATAAACCAAAGACCAAGTCAGAAATTCCCAAGGAACAGAATAATCTTGAATTCTTCATTCTAAATCCATATTTAGAAACAAGCAGTAAAGGTTCTCTATGATCAAACAAGGCAGAATAACAGTTAGGTGTCCCCATGTAAAACCACAAGTAATGATGTCATTGCAAGAGTCAGATTTCCAGGATCCAGAAATAATAGGTAGAAAAACTATCCTTTCTAAATCAGCTCTAACAATCAATATGGCCCAAAATGATTGAAATTACATGGAACAAATGAGATGACTAGTATTAGTTATAAAAGAATGGAGAAGGGGTGTTGTACAGAGGATACTCCACACTGCAGAAAAGAAATAATCCTACACTGGAGTGCCTGTTCTGCAGAAGGCGTTTCTGACTGCTCATATTGCAAAAATGAGAATAAATTTATTGAAATGGTTTTCAAAACACCATCTCTAGGCAAATTGCTTTCTAAAGAACCATTTATTTAATTTTATTTATTTATTATTATTTTTTAATTTGCTATAGGGCATGTGTGCTCACCAGAGAAAGACAGAGAGAGGGGGAAAGTGAGAAAGCAAGTTGCCAGGTCCAGGACTTGAACTGCAGTCAGCCAGTGGTTAAGGTCCAGTGCCTTAACCACTATGCCACCTACTGGCCCCTCTAGACAAATTCTAACAAAAACTTTATTCTATGTGACCAAAATAATTTTCTTTAGGATAAGTGGATAGAACAGCCATGTTATCGTGGGTTCTCCCAAATCTATGACTCTAAATTGATTTCGGTCACCAATGCTAAATAGCAGTAAACCAGAAGAATTGTTCAGTGTTGTTTGCCTAGGGCAAGTCTGAGTGTTTCTGGGTTTCATGACATGAGTGGGTTGAGGGAGCTGGTGAGCTAGTCATGTTATGAGGCATTTGCTGGTAATTAAAGGGAACACTGAGGATGTAGAAAAGTTTCCCACATAAATTGAGGGTCACATTCCTTCCTGTTGAGGGCCCTTCATGTGGCCTAACACAGTGACAATGGCAGAATTTGATTGTGATATGGGGTGGAGGTGCTGTAGACATGGCTGCCGTCAACATCTACCCCATGGTCCCAACCCTTTAACCACTACTATACATGAGGTCACTGGGGATGTGAAGAACTGGATGTCCAAGGATTAGGTAAGGATGAGCTGGGATTTGGGGAGAGGGAAGAGAAGTGGATGTAAGGAGAGATTGATTGTACTGTCCAGTTTACCTAGGATGGTCCTGGCTTTTGCCCTTTTCACTGCAAATTATTAAGAGAAGAGACTCTGGATGAAAAATTATATAGTCAGCTGAGAGGAGTCATGGGGAATAGGATAAGCATATATAAGGCCCATCTTAATCAGCTGAGAACATTAAAGTCATCTCTTGAACATTTCAGCACTGTGATAGTTTGTGTTCTGACTCACAGCTGAGTTAAGGGGCAAAATGTCAGCAACACCACAATTCCTTATATCCAACTGTTACTGGGGGCTGTGAATTTAAATGCTTCCTGTCTTTGAAGCTGCAAATGAGCCCTGTCAAATTCCCAGGGTTGTCAAGGTTCTTGCTGAGATGTAAGCGAGCAAGGGCAGGCGGACTCTACCTACCTAAATTACCTCCATAGCTCTGCAAATGAGAGTTTGAATATCATCTGCAAAGATTGCTTTAAAAAAAATTACATTCCCATTCGAGTATGGAAAGATGAGCCACATAGATTTGCAGCATGAGAATATATCTTGGAAAATTTGACTGATTATCTGTAAGATCAGCCAGCGTTGACTATCGTCCTTACGCAGATGAAAGAATAAGTGATTAAATCTAAAAAGAAATGTAGAATTTTAAACGAATTGGATTCTTTTGCCATTATAATCATCTTATTCATGTATTTCCCCCGTCTGGTAACATTTTGATATACAGCCCATGTCTGAGATCACCAACGGAAGCAGGCACAGAAGTGAAACGAAACAAACTTCAACAATAGGCAGTTTTAGATATTCCAGGCAGCCTTCCTTATGGGCCAGGGAGTGCCTAATAATGAAATGAAGGTCTCAGGGCTCACCAGCAAATCACAAAGCAGCTTATTTGGTATTTCTTGTGGAAAAAGAACTGGAAACTGCAGTTTGTTTGGGAAAGAACTTGGCCAAGTTAGTTGATTAGGGTGTTTCAGGAAGGACAGATTATACTCCATTCACCATCAGAATACAAAATAGAGATGTGAGGTGAATTCTATCTAGGAACTGCCTTTTCCAGAATCCTACATTGGGGCTGGGTGGAAGTATAAAGGAAAAATCGTGTCTTTCTTTTTCCAAGATCTCAGCCAAAACTCCATGTGACTGCTGAATAACAGCCTCTTCCCAAACATACACAGAGGTGAAAGAGACACAAGGACACCCATCTTCCTGTGGCCTTGACATGCCCTGCATGTTATTGGAAACTGGCTGGAGTAATGAAAGAAGATAAGGAACTGTAAACCAGACGCTGGACTTGCAGCCACAAAGGCTAAGAGCCATAGCACTTGGCAGGAGAAAGTTCAAAGGGAAAAGAGGGCTCCTGATCCCTTTTGGTAATTACAGACAAAGGTGGAGTCTGGCCTGTAGTGTCTCTAGTCACGTAGGAGACAAAACAGAACAGCAAGGCTTCTGGTGGAGTGAATGCTGAAGGGGGAGGAGGGGGGAGAAGAGGGGAAGGCAGGGAGGAGAAAGGGGATCCTGGGAGGGAAACATTGCTTTTGACCTTTCTGCCAGCGTGAGATGTTGTGAGATTGAAGGTGGTGACCCCACGTTTTGTGACACTCCTGTGTTTACAGATCTCTGGTGGTGGGTCACAGCTGCTGAGAAGGGGTCACAGAAATAATGCATAAATAATGCATAAATAATTATCCCTTCAGCTTGGGCCATGGGGCAGGCCTGGGGCAGCCAGATCCCCTCCATGGCAACTTTAGGCCATTAGCAGCTGCTTCCTTGCCCCAGGGTGCTACTGAAAGGCCATTTCTATGAGTGCTTCAAGGGGACAAGGTTGGGAAGTCCTGGAATATCATGTCTCATTCTGGAAACATGTAGGTGGCAGGGGGTGTGGGAGGGCATTAAAGATGTGAAGTTTATTTCTGCTGTGGATGGAATTGTGTTCCCCAAGAGATATGTGTAAGTCCTAACTCCTGGTACTTGTGAATGTGAGCCTTTGCAGATGTAAGTACATTAATATCTAGAGACAAAATCATCATGGTTTTAGGGTGGGCCCCAAACCCACTGACCTTACAATAGAAACGGGAGAGAGGTTTGACACGTGTACAGAAAGCCTCGTGAACGTGGAGGCAGAGATTGGGATATGTACCCACAAGTCAAGGAATGTCAGAAACCACCAGAAATTGGAAGAAGCGAGGAGGGATTTTCCCTGAGAACCTTTAGAAGGGTTGTGACCTTGCCAATATCTTAATTTTAGAGTTCTGGTCTCCAGAATTGGGAGAGAATAAACTTCTGTTTAAGCCAGCAAGTCTGTGGTCATTTATTGTGGCAGGTCTAGGAAACTAATATACTTTCTATCTTGTCCTCTGTTCTTGTGGAAAATGTCAGCATGCCTGAACCCTACTCTCTTAGATTCCTTCTTCCCTTTTTTCCGTCACCCTTCCGTTCCTCT
>NW_006159949.1:1194464-1213398 GCF_000334495.1 Tupaia belangeri chinensis
CCGTTCCTCTCTCTTGCCCTTTGCTCCCTCCTCTCAGAAAGTTCTTCACTAACTGCTCTGCTCCAGGTGCTATAGGCAGTGGGACTCTGGACAGGGATAGACATGGTTTCCAAGCTCAGCTGAGTTGGGTGGAGGAGACAGACTTATCAGGTCACTTCTATTAGTACTAGAGTGGCCATAGGTATGCAGGGCTATGGGATCTGGAAGAAGCAGCAATTCACTTGCTGGGCATAGGGAAAGTTTTCCTAAAGGCAGGAACAGTTGAGTTTTATCTCTTGAGGAATGAGATGAAGATGGGAGAAAAGTACATACAGGCTCTCCAAGTAAAGGGAAAATGTCTTTTGGGGTGGATCTCTGATGGGTACTTCAGAGATATAGTCATTATTTGGACTTCTCTCTTCATCTCTGAAGGGTACCCGAAATACAGTCATTACTTGTACTTCTCTCTCCTTCTGTGATACGTGATGAAATACTGAGCTGTCTGGTACGTTCCACTCTTGAAATTCCATTTTCCCCAAGGTCATTCCTGGGATTAGAGTTTGGACTGTGTTGGGCTTGGGAACTGATTGTAGATCAGGGCTGTCCTGGGAGGTACAGTCTGTCCTTGGCCTGGCAGGCCCAGTGGTGCCATGTTGAACATAGAGCTTCCCATGAACATCGGACCATCGGACTTGTTGGGAGAACTGCCCACTGTGGAACAGAGTCCCCAGGTCCACTGCACTCTCTTGGGATTGTGGTGTTCACACCAGAATTCCCAAAGCTTATATGCAAAAAGGCACTGTGGGTCTTTATCTAAAGTCAAACTGCCCCATGAAGGACTCTATAAAAGTCTCTCTACCCCAAGGAAAAACTAGATAGACTGTCTCATTTTAAAACTAAAAGTGTTGGGGCCAGCAGGTGGCATGGTGGTTAAGCGCACTGTACTCCCACATGGCTGACCGCAGTTTGGGTCCCAGACCTGGCGGCTTGTGTTATTGCTTTCCCTTTCTCTCTTTCTCACTCTGTCTCTCTCTGGTCAAATTAAATATAAATAAATAAAATTAAATAAAATAATAAAAAAATAAGAGTGCTTTCAGTCAAAACAGGATAAGTTGTAGTATTCTATGGTGTAGTTAACCACAATTTATTGTATATTTAAAAATAGCTAGAAGAGCTATTTCTAACACAAAGAAATAAGTGTTTGAGGTGATGGATATACTAATTACCCTGGTTTGATCATTACGCGTGTATACATATATCAAAATATCTCTCTGTACCACGTAAATATGCATAAATAACTGTCAAGTAAAAATTAAAAAAAAATTTAACCAGTGTTTCAAAGGCTGAGTTTTTAGTATGATTCAATTTAAAAATATATGCTTTTCTTTCTTTTTTTTCTCCCAATTCATTGCCAGAAGGTGTGTGTGCTCCTCAGTTGAAGAGAGAGAGAGACGGGGGCGGGGGGGAGAGAGAGAGAAAGAGAGAGAGAGAGAGAAAGAGAGAATATCCTCTGCCCAATGGGGCATGGTCCTGCTGTGATCTTTTTTTCTCCCTTTCTCCACCCTGTCAGGATTTGGGGCCTACTTGCACACATGACTAGTGTGTTTAAAGTTGCTAGGGCTGGGATTTGAACTGCAATCAGCCATGAGGGATCTGACCTCTCATGCCCAGCACTTAATCACTGTACTACTGGACCAGACTTAAATGCCCGCTTCTGCCTTAAGTTCAGATTTGGAGTCTGAATTTAAGAGCCTACACCTGATTCCCCAGGCATTCTGCTCTTGAACCTGAGGCAGACAGACTTGGCCCTGAAACAAGACTGTGGACTGTGCCCCAGAGATGCTCATGTGAGCCAAAGGAGGTTCATCACAGCTCCCACTTTGGAGACAGGTTGTCACTGGTAAAACAGAAAGCTATCAGCTTAGGCGAGGGAAGGTTCTGAGGGAGGTGTCAGCTCCGTATATGCTGTAAAATCCCTCGTGTAGAAGGGGAGAGTCCTGACTTATCTTTCATATATCTCAGAGCAAATCCCCATTTGTGCCTCAGTTTTCTCACTTGTAAAATGGGCAAAATCTTAGTACCATCTCATGTGTCTGGACTGAGTACTGCCTGGCACAGAGTCATACAATCTTTCAAGGTCTGGTTTATGATTAGGATCAGGGTTACTTGCTGTCATGAGCCAAGTGATGGGATGTAGGTACAGTGCCTGGCATAGTGCTGGCCCTTGGTGAGTGCTCCCTTTCCAGCTGACCTGGACTCTGAAGTGAGACACGTAATGCACCCGAGTCTAGAGCAGGTGCTGCCTGGGGACCATGGGTTTGTGTCATGCCTTCTCGTGGCAGCCCTGGGAATCTGCTTGACCACAGAGAAGGGCATGGCTGTTGCAGCAGCCAAGGATGCCAGCCTGGGGAAATGACAAGAACCACCACCAACAGGTTTGGCAATGGTTAGAGCCACCTCCAGCAGCAAATTCATTTCCTTAGTGCCATTCTAGAACCTACTACTGGTGCCTATTAAGGAGCCAGGTCCTGGTGCTCCGAGTATTTTCTAATGTGTGTAGGGTGGGTAGTGGTGGCCTGTGTCAGGGTGCGGTGGGTAATCCGGGCTGGCCCAAGGCAAAAGTCACTGAGGGTGCTCAGGGCTCAGGGCTTGGCATTGGCTCTATGTTCATGCAGGCATCATTTCACTGGGTTCTCACGATAACTTTGGGCAGTGGGTATTAATATCTCTGTTTTTTTTTTCTTTCTTTTTTTAAGAGAGATATTTGCTATAGGGAGCATGTGCTTGCCAGAGAGACAGAGAGTGAGAAATCACCCCCCCGACCCCCCACCAGGAGGGACGGCCATGTTGTAATCCCTTCTCCTCTATTTTCCTCTCAGGATTTTGGGCACACACGCACACATACCCAGTATGAGTTTTAAACCACCAGGTCCGGGGCTCAAACCACATTTGGCTACGTGGGAGTCCAGCGACATAACCATTATGCCAATTGCTGATCCCTAACATCTCTGTTCTTAATAAGAGAGAAAATAGGATTGGAGAACGGTGACCTACCCGGGATCGCACAGTGATAATCAAACTGAATCTAACTTGAAACTGTAGTCCCTTTCCCTTCACTAAACCACCTCTCAGTTCTGGCATCCTCTAACTGACATGCACACACCTCTGTTTTTCCAATAAGACATTTCTCTTCTAAATTTTATTTTAAAGGGGGAAAGCAATATTATTTCTGTTCAGTTAAATAAAAGCCTTTTTTTTTGTTCTCAGAGGAATATGTAAAAAAAACTTAGAGAATAAGCAAGTAGAACATGCAAACTTTAAAATTTACTGAAAATGCCATATTCCTACAAAAAATCTACCTCATTTTGCTTGCAAAAGAGGAATGAACTGAGAAATTACAAGAAAAGTCTGTTTTGCTTGAGAATGTGAAACAAAGTGAAAGTAGGATATTATTGCTACAATAATATGTAGAGAAAAATTCTTTGGGGAGAGAACTTTTGAATCATTTTAGATATTCATTTCTGTGCCTTAATAAGAAAACTTGTATGAAAAGATGGATGATAAAAGGAACCTGAAGAATTTCTAGATCCCCTTTCTCTACCTCACACTACTGGTGTCTGGGGTAGAACATTCTTCATTCTGGGGTGCTGTGTGGTACATTGTAGGGTGTTTAGCAGCATCCCTGACCTATACCAGTAGCAGTCCCTTAGTTGTGACAACCAAAGGAGTCTTCAGACATCACCACATGTCCTCTGGGGTAAAATTCATCCAGTTGAGAACCTCTGGGCTAGATGAAAAAATTATGTCACCAATTAATATTCCTGCTATCCTCATGGTTCGTGGCATTGTATCAAAAACACAGCTGCTTCCCAGCAGTTCCCAAGGGGGACTGGCAGAACATAGAGACCTTTCCTTGATGGAATCATATTAGGACTACATTCTTCTTTGAAAAATAAAAACAAAACAAAAAACACAGCAACAGTTTTATTAAGATATGATTCACATACCATAAAATTCACTCCTTTTTTTGAAAAAAAATTTCCTATAGGATGCGTGTACTCACCAGAGAGAAAGAGAGAGAGAAAACAAAAGAACATCCTTTAGAGGGGATGGCCATGCCACAATCCCTTCCCCTCCATTTTCCTCTCTGGACTTTGGACACACATGCACACATGCCCAGTGTGTTTCTCAGGCCACCAGGTCTGGGACTCAAACTGCAGTCGGCCATGTGGGATCTAGCTGCCTTCATCACCATACTACCTGACTGGCTCCAAATTCACTTTTTAAAAGTGTACCCTTCAGTGGGTTTTGGAATAACCACAGAATTGCGCAATGATTACTATTACTTACTTGTAGAACATTTTCATTACCTCCAAACCAAACTACATACCCATACACAGGCACACCTCATTCCAATATGCCCCAGTCATCTGCTTTCTGTTCTGATGGATTTGCAGAGCCCCATTCTCACATGTGAGATGTTTGGGTTGAAAACCTACCAGCCAACGTTGATAGGATCCTTTCCCCTAACCTAGGATCTCCTTTTTCACCTGTAAGTGTTTATAAACTTGTTTAAAATCTAGTTTAGGAATTTCCCCTTCCAGGGAACATTCCTGGCTTCCTCTCTGATCTGATGCCTAATTACTATCCTTACGCCTTTTCTCCATTGGCTGTGGAGCCAATTGCAGCTTCCTGGCTACTTGTAGAGGCGAATGCCTCTGGCCTTGCCATGGAGGTTCCCGTTAGGCACTCAGACCAGCATTAGAAGTCAGTATGGTTTGCTGACTGCTCTGGGCCTTTAAAGGTGCTTTGTGGGAATTTCTTAAAGAGCAAAAAAAACCCCCCAACAAACAATGGAAAATACTGAGTTATTGAATGAAGAAATAGACCACAGAGGTCTGGCCAGTCAGTTTCCTTGAAAGTCAGTAACTGGACATCTTTGGGATGGAGACACTAGGGTGGTAGGTAGAGGTAGAAAAGTCAACATGAAAATCCAAAATGGCCCTGAATGCAACACTTGGCTTCAGTAGGAAGAAAATTAGCAGGATGTATTGGTGTCCAAGTATCTGGTTGTGTTTGTGGACGACCAGGGCAACATGTTAGTCCTGGTCCTAGAGCTACTGTCTCAACTTTGGTGAGGTGGCAGTAAGTCCCCAAGACCAACACTGGAGCCTCTTTGAGAAGAAAATGGGAAAGGAAGGGAGGAAACTCGAGCATTTGCCATCCATCTGTCCTGGGTCAAAATGATCATAGCTAAGAACAGAGCATTTGCTCAGTCCAGATCACCTTTTGGGGCTCTCATTTAATTCTCAAAAACAACTCAATGAGATGGGTGCTATCATTATGCTTATTTTAGAGAAAGAGACTCTGAGATTCAGAGAAATTGAGTAAGTTGCCTGAGGTCACTAAAAAGTAGTGGAGTGGGATTCTAGATTTGATTCTGGGTGAGTAACCACTGTGTAACACTGCTTCTTCAGGAAATGCTGCCAGGTGATCTGACATGCACAACTCCCCTGAGTTCTCACGGCAACTCTGTCAAGTGAATATTATTACGCCATTGTTCACATGAGCAATGTGAAGCTTGGATTAACCCCACACGCTCGTAAGTGGCAGAACCAAGATTCAAACCGGGGTTAAAACATGTTCACCCCACAGGAATGCTACCAACCACAGTTTCAACAACTGGATCCTTCCAGAGTTCAGCGTGGAAGCCTTAGCTTTTATCCTGCCACTGAATATTATGGGAGAAATGCTGAGGTTCCCCCCAACCCAACTCCAAGTGAACGTGAGAAATATTCAGAGATCTTTCTAGAAGGATCTTATAAGCTTTTTCTGACAGAGATAGAAAGGAAGTAGGAAGAGAAAAATGGTGCTCGATCTTGGGATCCTGAAATTAATTAGGAGAAAGAGAGACTCAAGTCTTTGTATTCCTTGAAAGAGTCTTCCAGGGCTGAGATCTGTCAAGTGTGTGACTTAGGAATGAATAGGAAGGCTGGTGGCCAGGCCACTCAGGGTCAAGATACAGATATAACACTTTCCCTTGGGAGGCTGACCTGCACAGGCATGGCTGTCTGGGAGATAAGCACAACTTGAACTGATAAATATAGACAAACACACCTTGAACCTGAACGGAAGCTCATCAGAGAAAGCTAATTACAGTGCTAGTTATTTACATAATTTAGATGACAATCTTGAAAACAGTTATACTTCAGAGATTCATGACTTTAATCACATTGCACGTAATGAAGAATAACACAGATAAAGTCAGGCTGATTTGCACAAGTATTAGACATATAGGTCAGCACCTATACATAGCAAAATACCAGAGACTGCAAATTATCTTAGAGCCATTCTGGAGAAATGGGATAATGGATCAAAAGAGAAAGTGTGAAAAATAAAAATTGATCAGGGCCATTCTTTGAATGTGGAATTAGATGGATCCGTAACTGCTTTAATCAAAGTATATAGCTCTAACATAAAAGAGTATATCTTAGTGAAAGCTTAGTGAGTGGGAACACAGTATAAATGAAGGATTTTATTACCATAAAACCATAAAGTTCAATTTTATGCAAAACTAAAAATGACAGGCAATATAACAATTGGGCTATCCAAGAAAAAATATTCCCCAGATATAATCTACTTTCAGGCTGATTTGATTGCTTTAGTGACAGATAACTGACCGTGTGAAGCGGACTCTCTGGAGTCTTTGTCCTGCCTCCAGAATTATATTTGAGGAATCTTCAAAAAACCTGTGAAAAAATGGAATTAAAGCACAAGTTTATTTCGGTGAAAAAAAAAAAAAGCTCTGAAATCTAGGCACAGATTTTTCGTAATGAGTATCTTCCACAAACATTTTGAAGACACTACCCTACCACGGTATTCTTCCACCTACAAGGCTCTGCCTCTTTTTGTCATTCAGCAAATACAAATTCATCCTTCAAGATGAAATTTAAGGCAATTTGGTAGCATAGCATAAAGAATGCTTTGGGCTTGGAGTCCCTGTGTAACCATTGACTGGCTGGCTGGTCTTGAGAGCTTACGTAACTTCTCTGATCTTCTGTACTCCCCAGTCTCCAATAGGCAACCTAACTCCCCCTTCTCAGTGAGTCTCTTTGTCATTTTTGCTTGCCTCCTCACTATCACAGCATTCATAATTATAGTCTATTTGTTGTCTATGCAAATGTGGCATTTACCTTGCAGTTGGAAGTCTTTGGTTCGAATTCTGAAGCTGTCACTTACTGGTTAAGACTCATCTTTAAAATGATAAGACCCACTGAGACAAAAACTGACAGCTGATCACCAAACCTATTATAGATGGTCATGGTACTGAGTAGAGCCAATGGAATCCAAGTAAGAGCTATGAGGATCACTTATAGCCCTTAAGAAAAACTCCATGATTTTTCCTCCCTTTGACTTAAAAAACTGCTGTTCCAGTCTTGGACCTGGTGTCTTGAAAATCACACTGGGCACATGTGCATGCATGCCCAAGATCCAGGAAGAGAATGGAAGAGAAGAGATTGTTGCGTGGGCATCCCCTGAGGGGAGATTTTTCACTTTTCCTCTCACTTTCTTTTTCTCTCGCTCTCTGACAACTGCACGTGCCCTACAGCAAGACCCTCTAAAATTAAAACAAAAGCAAAACATGTCTTGAAGGAAGCAGAGACACAGGATGGGGAGCCTTAGCCTCTGAATCATAGTCTGGGGGAGTGCAACCCTTTATCCCAATTACGAATATCCATTTGGAGCTTCAACTAAGTGAGTCAGAAACATCTCTTATAGTAAGCCACTGAGAGTGGGGTCCATTTGTTATTGTGGCTAGCATTTCCTTAACCAGTCAATACTATAGAACTGTTGTAAGGTTATAACAATGGTTGGCAGAATTCCTAGCACACAGTAGGCTCTTACCAATATGTGATAAATGAATGGGTCATTAAGTTCTCTGAAAGAGAAAATATAATTATTATATATGATTACTTCCTATGTCAAGGCAGGTTTGTTTATTTCCCTGTCAAGTTAGATACAAATAATTGGGTTTCTTCATAGGCTTATAAGGATTGTATTCTCTTGTGACTAAATTAGTGTAACTTGTAGTCAAACTTCTTTCAGATTTCCAGAATATTGATTCTGAGTGGGGTCTTAGCAAGCAAGTCACACACACACAAAGTTCTCATTTCACAGATGAGAAAACCAAGGCTTAGAGAGGTTAATTACCCTTGGGTAACCAGGGACAGAACAAGACCTTTTAATTATTTTTACAATTAAAAGCAATATTTTCTGATTGTAAAAGTTTCAGATGATCTTAGCTGAAAATTGGGAAAACAGCAAAGTTTTATTTGATGGAGAAAATAAAACTAACTCTCAGATAGACATGGTTTATGTTTCTGATCTATTTTTTAAAAGTTCATTTATTTATCTCTTCCATGAGTGAAAGAGACAGAGAGACAGACAACAGCACTCCTGACAGGGTCTCCATGCTGTAATCCACCCTAGCCCCAGTCAGCTCTGGGTCACGGGCAAGAATAAGCCCAGTGTACTCAAGGCAGCCTCCTCACTATGCATAGATTTCTTTTTTCTTTTCTTTTCTTTTTTTTTTTTGTACAAAAGGGTTCAGAGAGTTGCATCATTTGTGAAGGAACTGGAACCTTCCCATGTGGGGTTGCCTCAAAGAGCATTGTGCTATTTTACCTGCTATCTATCTATCTATCTAACATCCACCTGTCATCTGTCTATCTGTCTCTTATCTAGTTTAACAGAGAACATGGTATTTATACAAAATTTTAAATAATTTTAAGTAAAATTAAATTTATTATTATCATTAATTTTTGTGATAGGGCACATGTGCTCACGACAGAGATGAGAGAGAGAGAGAGAGAGAGACAGCGAGAAAGCAAGCATGCTACAAGTCTGGACTCGAACTGCTATTGGGCATAGCCCTAACCACTATGCCACCTGCTGGCCCCTGTGTTTATACAATTTTAAATACTGGACACCAAGACTTGACTCTGGATCTCAGGGGGATCTTGGGCTCTCTGGGCCACTCTTGGGGGTTGAGAACTTGTGTAGGATTGGTGTGGCTGTTTTCCCAAAATGACATCTTACAGAGTGAATGGTCTCCCACTTCCTGCTTGAGGAGCTGGGCATGGGGAGAGGTGAGCTGGAGCCTGCCATTTCTGGGTTGAGCCCTCCGCTCTGCTCAGTGCTTGCATAATACCTAGTCTGGGTGGTGGTGGTGGTGGGGGGGGTGCATGCAGCTTTCAGGGTTAGGCAGCCGGGGTCGTGGGGCAGCAGGCCTGGCAGCTGCCCCTGCCCACTTTCCCAGCAACTCTCAAACAGTTCTTCCCTCAAGTATCCTGAGCAGTGACTTCTGTTATAAATGACTTATCATCTGTGGTAATTTGTTAATAATTTCAATAAACCTTAAGGGGGAATTGTTCTCTCATAGGTTTCCTCTAACCCTCAAGATGATGGACACATTTAGATGAACTGCCGAGGGGGAGAGCAATGGGTGGGGCCCAGCCCCCTGGTGTCACGTGATGAACATCGTTGTATCTAGCAGACCCCTGCCCTCATTACCACGGGGTCTCCCACTGAGCTTGGGCGGGACCAGCACTGCTGCTTTGTGCACAGGAAACCACTGACTGACTTTTAAAGAAAGAGGTTGTACTGAAAGCAGATCTGGGGCCCTGGGGCTCATTGGGAATCAGCAATACCGTTGGGTTTGCATGATTGTCATTGCCCCAGGGGTGACGGCAGTTAGTATTCGAGGACAGTCTGCTGGAAAATTGAACCGTCTTCTTGATACCATCATTGAGCATCTTGTTTCCCCTACCTTTTTTTTTTTTTCCCCTCAACAGCCCTTTCCCCACAATACCGCTTTCCTTGCCAGCTTTCTCAAACTTTGCATCTACAATGACATTAGACATATCTGTAACCCATATAAAGATGAGCTGCCATGGGTCCTTCCTCAGTGTGGTCTCACGTTCATAGTAAAATCTGACTGTCATCCAGAAATATTTAAAAGTAACTTGAATTTTCACTACTGTTGAGAAAATGCAGAAGGCAGATTACATTCATAATGCATAAAAAACATCTAGAACTTCCTTCTCTCCAGAGCCTCTCTCCTTCCCCAGTTGTTCTAACCAGTCATTGGGGATGGGGTCCCTCACTCCTTGTCCTTTATATTTTTATTCCCATCTCTATTTGAAGTAGGCCTAGCCAGGTTTTGAGGTTTCCCCCCACAGTTTCCATTAGTCACATAGAAAAAGCCCAGAACTCTCTCATGCAGGGAAGAGGATAGGGCTCGGAGCATTTACATTAATCTTTTCCCTGTCTCGTGGCTTGAGTTCTCTTCAGTTCTGGTTTTGCTTTCTTGCAACATAGTTTCATTTCTGTGATGGATGTATGCTTAGGCATGTATCAGTCAATTTGAAAGCTGAATCTGGCTTACAGAACTAAACAAGTAAGGTGCTGACTGAGTTCAAGACGTTGAAAACAAAAGCCCACTGCAGCCAGGAGTCAGGGAGTGGTTTGTAAAACCATGTTGACAGTTCCCTTTTGCCTCCAGAGTCCTTTTTCTTTTTGGTCTCTTCTTATTTTCTCTTCGTGCCCTGTTCTCCCTGTTCTTTTCCTTCTGCCCTCCCTAGCTGTCAACAACAGCTCCTATAGACTCTGCCTAGCACAGAATTTTGCTGATTTCTGATATAAAGAAAATGAGTAATGGAAGAGGAAAACCTGCAGGGCAGGGAAAGGGAGTATAAATTCATACTGAATTTTGTAGGTATGGAAGGGAAAACCTATTCTTACCTCCTGGAACTGGAAGTTAACACTTCCAGCCAAAGAGAAATGTGCAAATGAAGCCTTCACAGGATTGCAGACAAAGAAGTCTGGGTATCATACTTTTAATTGGCAAAGTGACGGTGTCCCCCGCGGGGAATGGAGTGGGATGGTGGTGGTAGGGAGAGGGAGACAGCTCAAAATAAAATAAAAAAAAAATCACACAGGGAGATCTTATGAAAAAAATATAACTATAGCTGACAGGATCAATGTATACTTAGGACAGTTCTGTAAGGAGAGGAGGGATGAGAACATCGGGTCAATGCTGCCTTTGGCACGGGAAGGGTAGATAGGTACGGGTCTGTCCTACCCTCTAGTTTGTATGATGGCAGTTTTCTTTGTGGTAGGCACATAGCAGCTGTCCGATAATCACTGGCTATTGATTGATTAATTAAACGTATTCACTGTGCCGTTTTAGGGACCTTGGGAAAAGAAAGGGGCGCTGTAGGGAGATCAGAGAGCCAAGAACAGCAGTTCTGAAAAAGAGGCATACGATCTGTCTTCCTGAGCTCTGGGAAACAATCGCTGTCCTTCTGTAGCTGTTGCCACCACCATGTATCCCAGTCAAAGGGACTTTTCTCTGAGGCTGGGCAGTATTTCCCCAGGTTCTGTTAGCCAAGTTTACTTCTCGGCCTTCCATGTCCCCCATTCCTACCCTCGTGTGTCCTTGGCAAGGGCAGGTGCAGGCTCTGGTCTCAGGCCCCGCCTGTCTCCCTGCTGTCCCACATTCAGAAAGCCGACATCTACCATGGACAACGGCCTTTGGTAGAGGCTGCCCTTCCAACCTGCCTCATTAACATTTCTCCCAGAGGACGCTGCTGGCATCATCATGGGTATGCAAGCCATTTGCAGCCCAGGGGAATAGAGAATTTTGGCTCCGCTGTATGTGAAGCTTCTTTGTTATAAGGCAGACAGTCTGAGTTTCCAGTGAGGATTGGTAACAGTGAGATTTCCCAGTGAGGCTTTTCCTATTCCATTATGTCACTCATCTTAGCAAAAACATGTTGTATGCCTATCACGCGGTGCTGGGCTTGGTGCTGAGATGGAAATAGATGAACAATACCAATTTCTGCCTTTCAGAAGCTCAGAGTCTACACATAAACAGAAGTTACTGCCATAGAAAGCCAGAGTGCCAGGTCTAGTATGAGCTCTGTAGGATATGCTCTAGTCCTTGCAGGCCTAGAATGAAAAGGGACAAGCATTTCAGGTGTGTGGACGCTTTTCTTCTTCCCTCAATCAGTTGTTCTTGTTTTGAGTTAATTTTGTCACTCTTAACCTTATTTCCCATCTTGAGACCTCAACTTATAATTTTGACTCTTCCCTTGCCCTTGTCCTTGTCCTTCCATATACAGTCACCAGATTTGTTGGTTCAACCTCGGACATGTTTTCAGACACCCTCCTGTGTCCAATCTCTGGCTGTCCCCCTTCCTCCATGGCCTTAATAGCTGATGTCGATCAAGGGCCCAACTGGTCTCCTTGCCCTCGGGCTCTCCCTCATCAGTCCTTCTGCCATCCTGCCTACATGGTTATTTTCCTAAAATACACATCAGATGACATCACTCCTTGCTTAGAGACAATTTCAGCATGACTGAGCTTTGTACCATCTGCAGACACTTGGTGGAGGAGGGAGGAATAAGGGCATTCCCTGGTCCAGAAAGAAATGGGAATGAATAAAAAGAGGACTCAACCCAAGGGCTAAGATGGGCAAAGACAGGGCTCTCAACATGACTGAACATTGGAACCACCTGCAAGAGCTATTATGCCCCACAGATGCTAAGGCTGCCACCAGCCCACCCACCTGCCATTGGATCAGAATTGCTGGGTGAGGTCTGAGCATATGTATAGATTTATAAGTTTTCTCTGGGTGATTTTGATAAACAGTGAGTGTCACACCACACTGTGCTGGGTAACTCAGCAGGTTCTGCACTTTGGGAGGATTTTGTGTTTTGGAAAAGGGCAGTCACATCAGCTCCACATGGGAAAAGAAGCATAATGTTTGTCTCGCTGTGGTCCTTCGGCTCATGGGTCCAAACACCTGGGTGACCAGTTAGCCCAGAAAGTCATTATAGCCCTAGTCTTGGCTCCGTTGCTCCCCAAGCTCTATTCAATTGATCTAATTTTCCAAAAGGTGAGCTGTCTCACAGATAACATTTAACCATTTGCTTATCCTAGGTGTATTCTGATCTCTATAGGGGTTTAATCTATAGCATTTTATTTATCTTCTTAAAATAGCATAGTAGTATATTTTATGAAACATAGCTTGAATCAAACAATTGTTTGCTTCAGACTTGATTTGGAAAACTTTTTGATGATTTGGGCCTATACTACTTAGGTTTTGGTTCTTTTTTACTAGGGGTTCTTTTTTAGGGAAAATCTGGTTGATTTTGTAGTTCATTTGAAAAGTAATTGGTTTGTTCCATTTCATGGTTCAGCAAATGTGCATGTGTGCTCAGAATGTGGGGGGTAGTTTTATTGGATTGTTGGCATTTTAATTTACTTCTTATTAGGAAACTCACATTTCCTTTGAGGTAACCACAACCCAGCAGCTGCACAGAACTGCTTCTTGGCCACACACACAAAAAATGACAATATGTAGAAGGTCTCATATTTCTTTGAGGAAGGTAGATAATCCAGACTTTTTTTTTTGCTTTTTTTTGTTTTGTTACATAAGTCTCTGCTACTGGCCTCAGGCTAGACAAAACAGCCTCATTACTCAAGTCAGGGCCAGCCAGGCTTTAGGTGAAGCTGCCTGGATAGAAACGTTCTGCTCTTTCACTCCATTATGTCACTCATCTTAGCAAAAACATGTTGTATGCCTATCACGCGGTGCTGGGCTTGGTGCTGAGATGGAAATAGATGAACAATACCAATTTCTGCCTTTCAGAAGCTCAGAGTCTACACATAAACAGAAGTTACTGCCATAGAAAGCCAGAGTGCCAGGTCTAGTATGAGCTCTGTAGGATATGCTCTAGTCCTTGCAGGCCTAGAATGAAAAGGGACAAGCATTTCAGGTGTGTGGACGCTTTTCTTCTTCCCTCAATCAGTTGTTCTTGTTTTGAGTTAATTTTGTCACTCTTAACCTTATTTCCCATCTTGAAACCTCAACTTATAATTTTGACTCTTCCCTTGCCCTTGTCCTTGTCCTTCCATATACAGTCACCAGATTTGTTGGTTCAACCTCGGACATGTTTTCAGACACCCTCCTGTGTCCAATCTCTGGCTGTCCCCCTTCCTCCATGGCCTTAATAGCTGATGTCGATCAAGGGCCCAACTGGTCTCCTTGCCCTCGGGCTCTCCCTCATCAGTCCTTCTGCCATCCTGCCTACATGGTTATTTTCCTAAAATACACATCAGATGACATCACTCCTTGCTTAGAGACAATTTCAGCATGACTGAGCTTTGTACCATCTGCAGACACTTGGTGGAGGAGGGAGGAATAAGGGCATTCCCTGGTCCAGAAAGAAATGGGAATGAATAAAAAGAGGACTCAACCCAAGGGCTAAGATGGGCAAAGACAGGGCTCTCAACATGACTGAACATTGGAACCACCTGCAAGAGCTATTATGCCCCACAGATGCTAAGGCTGCCACCAGCCCACCCACCTGCCATTGGATCAGAATTGCTGGGTGAGGTCTGAGCATATGTATAGATTTATAAGTTTTCTCTGGGTGATTTTGATAAACAGTGAGTGTCACACCACACTGTGCTGGGTAACTCAGCAGGTTCTGCACTTTGGGAGGATTTTGTGTTTTGGAAAAGGGCAGTCACATCAGCTCCACATGGGAAAAGAAGCATAATGTTTGTCTCGCTGTGGTCCTTCGGCTCATGGGTCCAAACACCTGGGTGACCAGTTAGCCCAGAAAGTCATTATAGCCCTAGTCTTGGCTCCGTTGCTCCCCAAGCTCTATTCAATTGATCTAATTTTCCAAAAGGTGAGCTGTCTCACAGATAACATTTAACCATTTGCTTATCCTAGGTGTATTCTGATCTCTATAGGGGTTTAATCTATAGCATTTTATTTATCTTCTTAAAATAGCATAGTAGTATATTTTATGAAACATAGCTTGAATCAAACAATTGTTTGCTTCAGACTTGATTTGGAAAACTTTTTGATGATTTGGGCCTATACTACTTAGGTTTTGGTTCTTTTTTACTAGGGGTTCTTTTTTAGGGAAAATCTGGTTGATTTTGTAGTTCATTTGAAAAGTAATTGGTTTGTTCCATTTCATGGTTCAGCAAATGTGCATGTGTGCTCAGAATGTGGGGGGTAGTTTTATTGGATTGTTGGCATTTTAATTTACTTCTTATTAGGAAACTCACATTTCCTTTGAGGTAACCACAACCCAGCAGCTGCACAGAACTACTTCTTGGCCACACACACAAAAAATGACAATATGTAGAAGGTCTCATATTTCTTTGAGGAAGGTAGATAATCCAGACTTTTTTTTTTGCTTTTTTTTGTTTTGTTACATAAGTCTCTGCTACTGGCCTCAGGCTAGTCCAAACAGCCTCATTACTCAAGTCAGGGCCAGCCAGGCTTTAGGTGAAGCTGCCTGGATAGAAACGTTCTGCTCTTACTTCATTGTTTACTGGCCTCTACACAAGCAAGCCTAAAAATATTCCATTTGTCTGCATATTCTCATCTCTGCTGGCCTTGCTTCTTAATGCAGCCCTTGCATTTTTGTCTCAGTTGTTTTGTCCCATCCTCCACTTTCATCACCAATTTTTCCCATCCTATCTATCTATCTATATCTATCTCTCTCTCTCTCTCTATATATATATAAAGACATTAGCCATGAAACATTCCCCTCCCCCTTTCTCTTTTATCTACTTAAATATCCTTGACGACAAGACACAGAGTACAGCGCATTCATTAATTTTTAATCTGTCTCTTCTTGTGGTTACTGTGTTCCAGGGACTGAAGGACCCTGAACAATGGTCTCCAAAACCTTGGGCTGAGCCTTTTTTGTTGTAGGCAGGGATATAGCTGAAGGCATAATGGAGTCTAATCAAATAGCTATCTGTTATCTGAATTAGTCTGTTCAAGGTGAATATGGATTTTCATCACATTAAACTCAAGCTTGCGAGCCAGAGTTTTTGTGCCTGAATATTATTAGCAAATAGAAAAATAATTTTGAAAGATGGCAAACCAAAAGAATTATTCCTCAGAGGGGAGCTGCTCTGGAGGCAGCTCAGAGGATTCTGAGGATAGACTACTGCACAACTGTGGGGCAACCTTGTTGCCAGTGCAGGGTAAGGAAACCCGGGAAGGGCCTGAGGGAGACTCTTGCTCACTGTTGATGTTCCTCAGGGGCCTGTCCACTTCTCCTTTTGCAGTGTGCACCCACCTTAGAGCTTCTCATTCACTCCTTCGGCCTTGACCAACCCCTGCATGTGACTCAACACCTCCCTCCCACTTCTTATAGGCTCCACCTCCCAATATTGTCATATTGGCAAGTAAGTTTCAACATGAATTTTGGAGGGGAAATTCAAACCATAGCACCTATCCGTGTTCCCCTCTGGCCTGTCTTCTGCACTTCTGTAAGAACCCTTGTTCTACAGCACGTATACAATCAGGACACAGATGAAAAACTCCCACAGGCTTTTAGAAATTTGTAGGATAAGGTCTAAACTCCTCTTTATGGCTTTTCAGACTTTTCACAATCTGTCCCAAACTACCCTCCTATCCATGACTTCCACCTCAATTGACTATACATTCCCTCTCACTGCTCTCTGGGTTCAGGATTCTTCAACCTATCATTTGAATTCTTATGTCTCTACTCTGTGCCAAACACTGTGCCAGGCACTGTGGATTCAGAGAGAAGTAAGGCATATTTCTCTGGGAATGGTTTGGCACTCAAAGGGGAAAATAGACAGAAATAAAGATCATTGCAAAGGACACGGAGAGAGATAAGAATGTTCTGCAGGACTTCAAAGGAGGGAGAGCGTAATTATTTCTGAGCGAACTAGAGAAGGCTTCTAGAGGAGTTAGCTGTTAAACAGGGATTTGAAAGACAAGCGAAGAGAAAACATGTGTAAAGGCACAGAATTATAAAGTGATGGAACATATTCTTGGAATGATAAGCATGTCCGCATGGTTAGAGTAGAGGACAGTACGTCAGAGAGTGTAGTGTGTCAGGTTATGATGTTTGTACTTCCATTTTTATTCTCATTCACAATAAAAATGTGCTGTTTCTTAGGGCTGCAGTAAAAATTACCATAAGCTCAATGACTTAAGACAACTGAAACATATTTTTTCACAGTTCTGGAGGTCAGAAGTCCAAAATCAAGGTGTTGGCAGGGTTACTTCCTACTGCAGACTGTGAGGGAGCATCTGTACCGTGTTTCTCTCCTAAATTCAGGTGGTTGTCAGCTCTCCATGGGTTCTTTGGCTTGGAGATCTATCATTCAGGTCTCTGCCTCTGCATTCACATGACCTTCTGCTCTACATGTTTATGTCCATGTTTCCTTTTTCTAATAAGGACATGCATGCTATTACTCATCTTAACTGGATTACATCCGTGAAGACCCAAATAAAGTCACATTCACAGTTACCAAGAGCTAGAACACGGGCATACTTTGTTGGGTTGGGGGCCCAGAGGGGGCGCATGGTGCACCACAACACCATCCTTGACCTCAACCAAATGTATTTAACAAGGTGTATTAATTTAATTCAACAGATATTTACAGAGCTCTTGCTTTGTTGCTTCAGTGCAACCAGGGCGTGGAGAGTAGCTTGGGAAAAGCCCTTTCAGCACTAAGCAGGGTGGTTCTCATCCCAGCTCCCTTGATTTTATAAATCAGCTCACCCTTGAATGTCTATTTCAAGGAGAGTGACTGAGATCACATTGTTGAGGACAGTCCTGGTTTATGGCTGTTGTCTTAGTATCCTACTGAGTTAGCACCTCCTTTCCCTCACAATGTCTGGTTTGCACAACACCCTAGCCACAAGGGAGCTACTCTATTTTGTGCATGAGGAATAAAAGTGATAGGGCAAGGGGATCGAGCTGAAGCTCACAGTCTGCTGCAGGAGAGAAGTAAAGAAGCATGTATAAGGCTGCAGAGGAAGGGTTGCCTGATGCAGGGACTGATGCCATCATAGTTTTAGGTTTGAATTGAAGGGTTCCTGTCAATTCATTGAAAATCAATTCAGTGAATGGAGCTTTCCTCCAGCTGACAGAGAGATAACTTCTGAGAGTTCTTGGATAACTGGCTGGGGTGGCAGCCCTGTTATTCCTAGGGGAATTCTCTCTCTCACTCTCAGTGTGGCCAAGAGGGGCATACGTGCAGGTGTGGATGGTGAGATACAGTCAAGGGCAAAGTCCAGTTAGGCTGTGGCTGGAGAGGGCTAAGTCCTTTCCCCCTCTTGCAACAGGCTGGCTATTTCAAAATTAGGGCCTTAGAGAAAAAAAATCTTACAACTCTCTTGAAATCAACTGTGCATCACTAGGCTGTAAACTCTAGAAGACTTCTGGAATTCTTTTGTGACTTAATAAGCAGGCGAAATTAGCTTTTGGCAAACTTGTTATTTTGAGAACTGACTTTTGAAAATGGATTCAGGCTAGTAGATATCAATAAAGAACATATGAAAAATTTAGGGCCAGTGGTGAAAAGCTCTGACCATGGAATCAGTTGAGCTAGGCTGAAATTCTGGCACTTTCATTTAGTACCTGGGTGACCCCAGTGGATCGCTAATTCCAAGATAGCCTGTCATCTATAAAATTGGGAAAGTACTGTAGAAGGTGGTTAGGGGATTAAATTTAATAATAAAACTGGACACAATGGTTCACACCTGTAATCCCAGCTACTCAAGAGACTGACTCGGGTGACACAGCAAGACTGTCTAAAACACTACGCACACGCACACACACACACACACACACACACACACACAAATTTGATAATACATGTAAAGGCTTTTTTTCCATAATGCCTGGCACAGAGCACAGGGCAGTTATTTTATTTTATTTTTTTTGGAGAGGTTTTCGCTGTAGGGCGCGTGCACTCGCCAGACAGAGAGAGACATAGAGACAGAAATCACCCCCCAGGGGGGATGGTGATGCCGCAGTCCCTTCTCCTCCATTCTCCTCTCGGGATCTTGGGCACGCACGCACACGTGCCC